>NC_142442.1:51477500-51485000 GCF_059453495.1 Arachis ipaensis
CTAAGATATTCATTCGCACTTCAACGTGAATGTGATGAACGTGACAATCATCATCATTCCCTATGAACGCGTGCCTGACAACCACTTCCGTTCTACCTTAGATTGAATGAGTATCTCTTGGATCTCTTAATCAGAATCTTCGTGGTGTAAGCTAGATTGATGGCGGCATTCATGAGAATCCGGAAAGTCTAAACTTTGTCTGTGGTATTCCGAGTAGGATTCTGGGATTGAATGACTGTGACGAACTTCAAACTCGCGAGTGCTGGGCGTAGTGACAGACGCAAAAGGATAGTAAATCCTATTCCAGTATGATCGAGAACCTCCAAGATGATTAGCCGTGCTGTGACGGCGCATCAGACCATTTTCACAAAGAGGAATAGGATGCAACCATCGACAAGGGTGATGCTTCCAGACGATTAGCCGTGCTGTGACAGAGCATTTAGACCATTTTCCCGAGAGGATTGAAAGTAGCCATTGGCACCGGTGACATCCTTACAAAAAGCTAGCCATAGAAAGGAGTAAGACTGATTGGATAAAGACAGCAGGAAAGCAGAAGTTCAGAGGAACGAAAGCATCTCTATGCGCTTATCTGAAATTCTCACCAATGATTTACATAAGTATTTCTATCCTTATTTTATTTATTATTTATTTTCAAAAACTCCATAATCAATTATTATCCGCCTGACTGAGATTTACAAGGTGACCATAGCTTGCTTCATACCAACAATCTCCGTGGGATCGACCCTTACTCACGTAAGGTTTATTACTTGGACAACCCAGTGCACTTGCTGGTTAGTTGTATCGAAGTTGTGACAAATTATGAATTGAGATTAGAGCACCAAGTCTTTGGAGCCATTACCAGAGATCACAATTTCGTGCACCAAGTTTTTGGCGCCGTTGCCGGGGATTGTTCGAATTTGGACAACTGACGGTTCATCTTGTTGCTCAGATTAGGTAACTTTCTTTTCGTTTTGTTTTCAAAAAAATTTTCAAAAATATTTCAAAATTTTCTCACCTGTTTTCAAAAAAAGAGAAAAAAAATATGTTTTCAAAAATATATTTTTCTTCAGAATTTTTAAGAATGAATTCTAGTGTTTCATGAAGCATGTGAAGCCTGGCTGGCTGTAAAGCCATGTCTAAATTCATTTGGACTGAGGCTTCCAATTTGTTATCAAGAGCAAGCTAGTTGTTGCTAATCCATCTGCTGCTGTTCCTGATTTACATACTAAAGCTTGGCTGGCTATTAAGCCATGCCTGACCCTTTGATTGGAGCTTTAGACTAAAGAGCATAAGATTCCTGGAATTCATATTAAAAATTTTGGAATCCTTATTTTTCTCTTTCTAAATAATTTTCGAAAAAATCCAAAAAAATTAGAAAATCATAAAAATCAAAAATATTTTGTGTTTCTTGTTTGAGTCTTGAGTCAATTTTTAAGTTTGGTGTCAATTGCATATTCATCTTGCATTTTTCGAAAATTCATGCATTCATGGTGTTCTTCATGATCTTCAAGTTGTTCTTGGTAAGTCGTCTTGTTTGATCTTGATGTTTTATTGTTTTGTGTTGTATGGTGTTTTTCATATGCATTTTTGAATTCTTAATGCCTAAGCATTAAAGATTTCTAAGTTTGGTGTCTTGCATATTTTCTTTGCAAAAAAAAAAATTTCAAAAATATGTTCTTGATGTTCATCATGATCTTCAAAGTGTTCTTGGTGTTCATCTTGACATTCATAGCATTCTTGCATGCATTCATTGTTTTGATCTAAAAATTTTCATGCATTGCATCTTTTTCATGTTTTCCCTCTCATCATAAAAATTTCAAAAATCAAAAAAATATCTTTCCCTTTCTCTCTCTTAAAATTTCGAAAATTAGATTTGACTTTTTTAAAAATTTTTAAAATCTAGTTGTTTTATGAGTCAAATCAAATTTTCAATTTAAAAATCTCATCTTTTTCAAAATCTTTTTCAAAAATCAAAATCTTTTTCATTTTTTTTAGTTATTTTCGAAAATTTTAAAAATGTTCTTCAAAAATCTTTTTCTTATCTTTATCTCCTAATTTTCGAAAATAACATCATCAATTAATGTTTTGATTCAAAAATTTCAAGTTTGTTACTTACTTGTTAAGAAAGATTCAAACTTTAAGTTCTAGAATCATATCTTGTGATTTCTTGTGAATCAAGTCATTAATTGTGATTTTAAAAATCAAATCTTTTTCAAAACTAATTTCAATCATATCTTTTCAAAAATATCTTCCTATCTTATCTTTTTCAAAATCATATCTTTTTCAAAAAAAAAAATTTGATTTTAAATATCTTTTCTAACTTCTTATCTTCTCATCTTTTAAAAAATTGATTTTCAAATTTGTTTCAACTAACTAACTAACTTTTTGTTTGTTTCTTATCTTTTTCAAAACTACCTAACTAACTCTCTCTCTCTCTAATTTTCGAAAATATCTTCCCTCTTTTTCAAAAATTCTTTTTAATTAACTAATTATTTTAATTTTTGATTTTTTTTATTATTTTCGAAAATTACTAATCTTTTTCAAAAACTATTTTCAAAAATCACTAACTCTTCTTCAAAAGTAATTTTCGAAAATCCTCTCCCTCTCTCATCTTATTCTAATTATTTATTCATCTACTAACACTTCTCTTCATCTCACATCACTGCTCCTATCCTTACTCTTGTGTTTGGATTCTTCATTCTTCTTCACCCCTATTCCTTTTCTTCTTCTACTAACAGTAAGGAACGTCTTTACTGTGACATAGAGGATTCCTCTTCTTTTCTTGTTCTCTTCTCTTTCTTATGAGCATGAACAAGGAAAAAGGCATTCTTGTTGAAGCTGATCCAGAACCTGAAAGGACTCTGAAGAGGAAACTAAGAGAAGCTAAATTACAACAATCCAGAGACAACCTTATTGAAAATTTCGAACAAGTAAAGGAGATGGCAGCCGAACCCAACAACAATAATGCAAGGAGAATGCTGGGTGACTTTACTGCACCAAATTCCAATTTACATGGAAGAAGCATCTCCATTCCTACCATTGGAGCAAACAACTTTGGGCTGAAACCTCAATTAGTTTCTCTGATGCAGCAAAACTGCAAGTTTCATGGACTTCCATCTGAAGATCCTTTTTAGTTCTTAACTAAATTCTTGCAGATCTGTGATACTATTAAGACTAATGGAGTAGATCCTGAAGTCTACAGGCTCATGCTTTTCCCTTTTGCTGTAAGAGACAGAGCTAGAATATGGTTGGACTCTCAACCTAAGGATAGCCTGAACTCTTGGGATAAGCTGGTCAAGGCTTTCTTAGCCAAGTTCTTTCCTCCTCAAAAGCTGAGTAAGCTTAGAGTGGATGTTCAAACCTTCAGACAGAAAGAAGGTGAATCCCTCTATGAAGCTTGGGAGAGATACAAAAAACTAACCAAAAAGTGTCCTTCTGACATGCTTTCAGAATGGACCATCCTGGACATATTCTATGATGGTCTGTCTGAATTAGCTAAAATGTCATTGGATACCTCTGCAGGTGGATCCATTCACCTAAAGAAAATGCCTGCAGAAGCTCAAGAACTCATTGACATGGTTGCTAATAACCAGTTCATGTACACTTCTGAGAGGAATCCTGTGAGTAATGGGATGCCTATGAAGAAGGGAGTTCTTGAAATTGATACTCTGAATGCCATATTGGCTCAGAATAAAATATTAACTCAGCAAGTCAATATGATTTCTCAGAGTCTGAATGGAATGCAAGCTGCAACCAATAGTACTCAAGAGGCATCTTCTGAAGAAGAAGCTTATGATCCTGAGAACCCTGCAATAGCAGAGGTGAATTACATAGGTGAACCATATGGAAACACCTATAATCCATCATGGAGAAATCATCCAAATCTCTCATGGAAGGATCAAAGGCCTCAACAAGGCTTTAATAATGGTGGAAGAAACAGGTTTAGCAACAGCAAACCTTTTCCATCATCCACTCAGCAACAGACAGAGAACTCCGAACAAAATACCTCTAATTTAGCAAACTTAGTCTCTGATCTATCTAAGGCCACTGTAAGTTTCATGAATGAAACAAGGTCCTCCATTAGAAATTTGGAGGCACAAGTGGGCCAGCTGAGTAAAAGGATCATTGAAATCCCTCCTAGTACTCTCCCAAGCAATACAGAAGAAAATCCAAAAGGAGAGTGCAAGGCCATTGAATTAAATACCATGGCCAAACCTGTAAGGGAAGGAGAGGACGTGAATCCCAAGGAGGAAGACCTCCTGGGACGTCCAGTGATCAATAAGGAGTTTCCCTCTGAGGAACCAAAGGAATCTGAGGCTCATCTTGAGACCATAGAGATTCCATTAAACCTCCTTATGCCATTCATGATCTCTGATGAGTATTCCTCTTCTGAAGAGAATAAGGATGTTACTGAAGAGCAAGCTGCCAAGTTCCTTGGTACAATCATGAAGCTGAATGCCAAATTATTTGGCATTGATACTTGGGAAGATGAACCTCCCTTGTTCACCAATGAACTAAGTGATCTGGATCAACTGACATTGCCTCAGAAGAAACAGGATCCTGGAAAGTTCTTAATACCCTGTACCATAGGCACCATGATCTTTAAGGCTCTGTGTGACCTTGGTTCAGGGATAAACCTCATGCCCCTCTCTGTAATAGAGAAACTGGGAATCTTTGGGGTGCAAGCTGCTAAAATCTCATTAGAGATGGCAGACAGTTCTAGAAAACAGGCCTATAGACAAGTAGAGGACGTGTTAGTAAAGGTTGAAGGCCTTTACATCCCTGCTGATTTCATAGTCCTAGATACTGGGAAGGCTGAGGATGAATCCATCATCCTAGGAAGACCTTTCCTAGCCACAGCAAGAGCTGTGATTGATGTTGACAGAGGTGAACCAGTCCTTCAATTGAATGAAGACTCCCTTGTGTTTGCAACTCAAGGTTATCCCTCTGCAACCATGGAGAGGAAGCATGAAAAGCTTCTCTCACTACAGAGTCAACCAGAGCCCCCACAGTCAAACTCTAAGTTTGGTGTTGGGAGGTCACAACCAAATTCTAAGTTTGGTGTCAAACCCCCATATCCAAACTCTAAGTTTGGTGTTGGGAGGTCTCAACAAAGCTCTGCACATCTGTGAGGCTCCATGAGAGCCCACTGTCAAGCTATTGACATTAAAGAAGCGCTTGTTGGGAGGCAACCCAATGTTTATTTATCTAATCTTTATTGTTTTTCATGTTTTATTAAGTTCATGATCATGTGAAGTCACAAAAAAAAATAGAAAAATTAAAAGCAGAATCAAAAACAGCAAAAAAAAAATCACACCCTAGAGGAAAACCTTACTGGCGTTTAAACGCCAGTAAGAAGCATATTTTGGGCGTTCAACGCCAGAACAGAGCATGGTTCTGGCGCTGAACGCCAGAAAGGGGCAGCATCTGGGCGTTTGAATGCCAGAAATGCACCCTGGAGAAGAGCTGGCGCTGAACGCCCAGAACAAGCATGGTTCTGGTGTTCAACGCCAGAAATGGGCCACAAATGGGCGTTCAACGCCCAAAACAAGCACCAATCTAGTGCTGAACGCCCAGAGTTGTGTGCAAGGGCATTTTGCATGCCTAATTTGGTGCAAGGTTGTAAATCCTTGAACACCTAAGGATTTGTAGACCCCACAGGATCACCTCAGGATCTGTGGACCCCACAGGATCCCCACATACCTCCACTCACCTTACCTCCTCATAATCCTATATCTCCCTCTCTCTCCATTCATGATCATCCCTTCTGTTTTCCATTTACCACTCACATCCATACACCCACCTACCTTCAAAATTCAACATCTCTCTCCCACCCAATCCCACCTATATGGCCGAATACACACATCCCCCCATCTCCTCCATATCTTCTTCTTCTTCTTCTTCTATTCTTTCTTCTTTTGCTCGAGGGTGAGCAACATTCTAAGTTTGGTGTGGTAAAAGCATAAGCTTTTTGTTTTTCCATTACCATTAATGGCACCTAAGGCCAGAGAAACCTCAAGAAAGAGGAAAGGGAAGACAATTGCTTCCACCTCTGAGCCATGGGAGATGGAAAGATTCATCTCACAAGCCCATCACTAAGAAAAGGATGGAGCAAACAAGAGAGCCCACTGATGGAGCTCAAGAAAAACATAAGGAAGCTCATCATCAATAAATCCTTGAGATACCTCAAGGGATGCATTTTCCTCCACAAAACTATTGGGAGCAATTCAACACCTCCCTAGGAGAATTAAGTTCCAACACGGGACAATTAAGGGTGGAACATCAAGAGCACTCCATCATCCTTCATGAAATAAGAGAAGATCAAAAAGCAATAAGGGATGAGCAACAAAGACAAGGAAGAGACATAGAAGAGCTCAAGGACATCATTCGTTCCTCAAGAAGGAAACGCCACCATCACTAAGGTGGACTCATACCTTGTTCTTACTTTCTCTATTTTTCGTTTTCTTTATGTTAAGTGCTTATATATGTTTGTGTCTTCATTACATGATCATTAGTATTTAGTAACTATGTCTTAAAGTTATGAATGTCCTATGAATCCATCACCTCTCTTAAATGAAAAATGTTTTAATTCAAAAGAACAATAAGTACATGAGTTTAGAATTTATCCTTGAAATTAGTTTAATTATATTGATGTGGTGACAATGCTTCTTGTTTTCTGAATGAATGCTTGAACAGTGCATATGTCTTTTGAAGTTGTTGTTTTAGAATGTTAAATATGTTGGCTCTTGAAAGAATGATGACTAGGAGACATGTTATTTGATAATCTGAAAAATCATAAAAATGATTCTTGAAGCAAGAAAAAGCAGCAAAGAACAAAGCTTGCAGAAAAAAAATATAATATAGGCGAAAAAAAAAGAGAAGAAAAGAAAAAGAAAAAGCAAGCAGAAAAAGCCAAAGCTCTTAAAACCAAGAGGCAAGAGCAAAAAGCCAATAACCCTTAAAACGAAAAGGCAAGGGCAAATAAAAAGGATCCCAAGGCTTTGAGCATCAGTGGATAGGAGGGCCTAAAGGAATAAAATCCTGGCCTAAGCGGCTAAACCAAGCTGTCCCTAACCATGTGCTTGTGGCGTGAAGGTGTCAAGTGAAAACTTGAGACTGAGCGGTTAAAGTCAAGGTCCAAAGCAAAAAAAAAGAGTGTGCTTAAGAACCCTGGACACCTCTAATTGGGGACTTTAGCAAAGCTGAGTCACAATCTGAAAAGGTTCACCCAATTATGTGTCTCTGGCATTTATGTATCCGGTGGTAATACTGGAAAACAAAGTGCTTAGGGCCACGGCCAAGACTCATAAAATAGCTGTGTTCAAGAATCATCATACTGAACTAGGAGAATCAATAACACTATCTGAACTCTGAGTTCCTATAGATGCCAATCATTCTGAACTTCAATGGATAAAGTGAGATGCCAAAACTATTCAAGAGGCAAAAAGCTACAAGTCCCGCTCATCTGATTGAAGCTATGTTTCATTGATAGTTTGGAAT
>NC_142442.1:51492500-51497500 GCF_059453495.1 Arachis ipaensis
CACTTTCCTTGAGTATGTCTCCTCACGGAAAAGGACATCTACCCGTGGCACTTTGGTAATGGCTCGGCAGCCTATTATAGGGGGGAGGGGTGTCATGCTGCTGAAACTCGAGTTGCCCAAAGGCTTGCTGGGCGCAATGCCAGCAAGATGCACGTTGCCTTGCCATCCCCTAGGCACACTAGCAAGCACGTTGTGGTTGTGGTGTGTCGCCGGGCTCCCCCGCCCCAACAGAGGCACCCGCCGTTGCAACGATGGCTCGGAGCGTTGCAACGGAGGAGTCAAATTTTCATATCTCAGAATTGGCTTGTGCATTTTTTGTGAAATTTTGAGGGAACCTTGGAAATATTATGTAAAGGCTTCACAAAAAAATTCAGGTCAAAAATCGCACGTTTGCTTCGTTTTTCATTTTTTTGAATTTCCGTCTTTCCGGGCATTAAAAAAATCGTCAAAAAAAATCCAGACGATGTAAATTCACCAAATTTGGAGGATGGAAAGATCTTATTTTTCTAGACGTTTTTGCAAAAAACGGCTTCAAAATTCGACCTCTAGTGCACTTTCCTTGAGTATGTCTCCTCACGGAAAAGGATGTCTACCCGTGGCACTTTGGTAATGGCTCGGCAGCCTATTATAGGGGGGAGGGGTGTCGTGCTGCTGAAACTTGAGTTGCCCAAAGGCTTGCTGGGCGCAATGCCAGCAAGATGCACGTTGCCTTGCCATCCCCTAGGCACACTAGCAAGCATGTTGTGGTTGTGGTGTGCCGCCGGGGTCCCCCGCCACGGGTCCAAGGTCGAGCACGAGCGTCTGGCTGCGGTGAACCCCGATCACCGAAGGACCAACAAGAAGGAAAACACGTCCGTGCACGGCCCACCTAGGCACCACCTAGGGAGCATGGCGTGGTGGAGTTGTGCCTTGGGCACACGCTCGAGGCAACACCTTGTGCTCGGCCCAGGACTAGGGGGATCATCCCAAGTCCGAGCACGACGTGGGAACGGCGGGGGCCTGTGCGCCCCCGCGAGGGGCAACGCGGCTTGCGCAGCCCAACGATTGGCCAGGCCTAGTGTTGCGCACGACGCGGATGATGGATATGCGTGTGGCAGCGGGTGTCGTGGGCAGGGGGCAACGCGACGTGCTCGTCCCAGCACTTTGAGGGGGCACATTGCGGAAGATGGTTACCTGTTCGTGTCCACTCCCGAGGGGCAACGTGTCGTGCTCGCCCTACGTCTAGGGTCGACGTACGACGGTGCCCGATGCAGTGTGCGTTGGGCGTGTTGCTTAAGACGGTGCGGCTGTTCGGCTATCGCCCGAAGCACGTCACGCATCTGGCTGTCCCTTGAATGTTCTTCGTCGCTTCCCCCGAACCCTGCCCAGCGGCGCTGACTCGGCTACCTCGTGTGCTTCCGCTTGCCTGCACGCGCCTAGGCGTGCGGGGCGCGATTCGTCCGGGCGTGCTGTGTTTGCGGACCGTGGTGGCGGATGAGCGGTGTGTGGGTAGTGCGTGTGGCTTAATCTAGACGGTGCAGCTATTCGGTTATTGTCCAAAGCGCCTGACGCTTCGGGCTGTCCCTCGAGTCTCCTTCGTCCCTTCCTTTGAAAGCTGCCCAGCGGCTGATGACAAGCCATCCTAGCCTATTTTAGCTAGTCTTTTTCTTTTGTTTTCATTAGAATTATGCACTTTCTTGAGCTACAAGCAAGCTAATTGAGTAGATTTTCATGTTTCCCTTGATTGAACCAACCATATATGAATTTATGCCATTTCATGAGGTTTTATGCTATATTTGTTGCATATTATGAAAGAATGAATATCTCATGATTTTGAGCATAGCTTTGATGAGTTTGGTAGATTAATGATAGGTGAAGAAAGCTTGGAGAAAGGTTGAAGCAAAGAGGAATGGCTAGGAGTGAAGAGAGGACAATGGAATAAGTGAAATTGAACCAGGAAGCAAGAAGTTAGCCCCAACGTTAGCCCCCTAACTTGGAGGCTAACGTTGGAACTTGAAATTTCCTCCCTGGCCATCCCACGTTTGCGCCAACGTTAGCCCCCTAACTTGGAGGCTAACGTTGGCACATGAATTCCTCCCTGGCCATCCAACGTTTGCGCCAACGTTAGCCCCCTAACTTGGAGGCTAACGTTGGCACATGAAAACATAAGGGAGAGGGGCCAACGTTTGCGCCAACGTTAGCCCCCTAACTTGGAGGCTAACGTTGGCGCCACTAGCATACAAGACAAGTCCAACGTTAGGGTCAAAGTTAGACCCCTAACGTTGGCACCAACATGAGTAGTAGCAGAATATGCTAGCTGATGTGAAAAGTTGGAGCCAAAGTTAGACCTAACTTTGGCTCAAACTTTTGGTCCAACTCTTGCAAAACTCAAACCTGGTTCAATTGGTTCACTTTGGTTCTTCTTCAAACTTCAAGAGCAATCAACCAAGGCCTCTTTCAACCCAATTCCACCAAGAGTAAAGGCCCAACTCAAGGCTTGAAGATTATTTTTGAAAAGTGTATAAATAGGATAGAATTCAAGTTTTTGGAGAGCTTTCTTTTGGAATTTTCATAATAGTTTTCGGAGAGCTTTTGATATTGAGTGATCTTTAATTTCTTTGTCTTGGGGAAGGAGAATTCACTTCTCTTCCTCTTAGTTTTATTGCTTTCAATATCAATTACACTTGTCTTGGATCTTGGGTTGGAGATTTGAAGAAATTCTGTTTCAATCTCAATCTTGGATCTCTCTGCTTTATTTACTGAATTTGAATTTCCGTTTCTGTTACTTGATTCTCATCTATTCTCTTGCAATTTACAATTCCTTTGCAATTGTTCTTATTGGATCTAGGAAGGCATTGAGATCTAGACTTAGTTTTCTAGTCTCTGGGTCCTGAGATCCAAATCCCCAATTTACATTCTGTTTCTTTCTTTCCATGTTCATTTACTTTTCTGCTATAAGATCCGATCCAATCCCAATTCCCTTTTACTCTTCTGTTTGATGCAATTTAATTTTTCCTTGTTTAATTTCTGCAAATCCACATCCCAATCCCCTTTACATTTCAAGCAATTTACATTCCTTGCGCTTTAAGATTCCGCAATTTACATTTCTTGCACTCTAAGCTTCCGCCATTTAATTTCTTGTTCTTTACGTTTCAGCAATTTATTTCTTGTTCTCTTTACTTCAATGCAATTTAATTCTTCAAGTCACAAAACCATCAACCAAATCTTGATTCGCTTGACTAAATCAACCACTAAACTAAAATTGCTCAATCCTTCAATCCCTGTGGGATCGACCTCACTCCCGTGAGTTTTTATTACTTGATACGACCCGGTACACTTGCCGGTTGGATTTGTGTGTTTTGGGAGAGATTTATTTTCCTCCAAAATACTCATCAAGTTTTTGGCGCCGTTGTCGGGGATTGATTAGATTGACAATGATTAAGTGAGGTGGTAATCTAGATCAAGCACTTTTTCTTTAATTTTTTACTAACCCACTAACTGTTTGAAGTTTTGCCTGAGCTAATAGAAACCTCATTCTAGCAATAGAGTGAAATTTCCTTGGCTCATCCTGCTAAATATGATTCTCATAGCTTGATAAATAAACAAGAGAAGTGATTTTCGTTCATTAATCTCTCAAGTTTACCAACTGTTTGACACATGGTGTCAACTAATCCTCTGACTACATTCTGGCATGAGAATATCCAATTTTCATTTGGATTGTTTGTGATTGTGCAGGTCATGGAGGAAAGGAATCCTACAGCAAGAGGAGAAAAACTGAGGCATTATGATTTCCAGCCTCCATAATCAAAGAGCAAGATGTCAAGCTAGTGACAATAAAAGAGCGCTTGTTGGGAGGCAACCCAACCTGAGGTAGTTCTCTTTTCATATCTATTTCAATAAAAAGGTTAAGTAGTTTTATCTATAATGCAAGAAGCTAAGTTTGGTGTTGCACACCAAAACAATCTAAGGGAGAATGAAGGATTCTAAGTTTGGTGTCCACCAAAACCCCATTAACACACACATTCTCACTTTCTGCATAATGTAGGCTTCAAGCATACTGGACGAACTAGTTAGCCATTTTATTGTTTTCCTTAGTTTTCAGTTCTATCACTTTTGAAAAAGAAAAAGAAATTATCACACATGGTTAACCGTGGGCAAGGTACTAAGTTTGGTGTTCCCACACCAAAGTAAGTTCAAAAAGCCCGCAAATAAATCATGAAAATTAACCATTGTTTCCAAGTGCTTGGGGAACAAGCAACTTTCAATATCATTGCAGAATGACATACAAGCTTTTGGAGGTTTGAACATCATCAAAAAGGAGAAAGATGAACATGAAGGTCAGCAACAATGATGATGAGAAAAAGGAAAGCAATTGAACTCCAACAGGTTGTATTGTTAAGTGATTGTTCTACATCAAATATTGCTGTGATTGAAAGTTGGATTGTATCCTTAATTACCCTGCCTGTCTGCATAGTATAATTTCTTTCTATATAATTCAATAAGCAAGATGTTTGATCATTCACAACATTCTCATTTTCAAAACTTGTTTGCACTCAATTTCCAAGAAATGCATCACATGAAAGTTCTTTGAAAAAGAAGGATTGAGGAATTAAACAATTTTGAGGCAAGCAAAAGATTAGGAGAAGTGGTGGTTCTAGTTGTATGATTATGTATTGAGGTTGCATGCTTGTGAAAACTTGCATGGGAGCTCATAGGCGGGACATGAAGTTCAAAGAAGTATTGTGGAGATTCTCAAAAATCTATTGATCCAAGAAGCAGCAAACAAAACAAAAGAAAATAAAGAAAAAAAAAAGCAAAAGGAATATGGCCCAAGGCTCTGAGCATCAATTACTAGGCAGAAAAAGAAAGAAAGAAACAAAAAACTCAAAGAGTTGTTATCCTAGTAAATTCTTGTGGTTGAGATGTGTCAAGGAAAGAGGCTTGAGCAAGTAAATCCTTAGGGGTGCTTCAACACCTAATACCTTAAAACCAACTGGTTTAGGAGTATTGATTGAAAGCTT
>NC_142442.1:51505000-51520000 GCF_059453495.1 Arachis ipaensis
GAGGATATGTAACACATTGAAGACCAATGGTGTGCATCCTAACAGTTACAAATTGCTGCTATTTCCATTTTCCCTCAAAGACAAAGCCACTCAATGGTTGGAGTCATTTCCAAGAGATAGCATCAACAATTGGGAGGATCTAGTGAGCAAATTCCTTGCTAAATTTTACCCGCCTCAGAGGATTATTAGATTGAAGACCGAAGTACAAACATTCACACAGATGGATGCTGAACCTCTCTATGAGGCATGGGAGAGATACAAGGCTCTAATCAGGAAGTGCCCTCCTGAGATGTTTAATGAATGGGATAAACTCCAAAATTTCTATGAAGGACTGACAATGAAAGCTCAAGAGGCACTTGACTATTCAGCAGGAGGCTCGATGCAACTCATGAAGACAGCTGAAGAAGCTCAGAACCTCATTGATATGGTGGCAAACAATCAATACTTCTTTGCTCATCAGAGACAACGCCAACCATCACTAAGGAAAGGAGTGTTAGAAATGGAAGGGGTGGACACCATCCTAGCTCAAAACAAGATAATGCAGCAGCAGATTCAACAACAATTTGAGCAGATGGCTAAAAAGATTGATAGTTTGTAAGTTGCAGCAGTGAATACAAGCCAACCATCAACCACATGGGGGCAAAATGAAGAAAACCAAGAAAATCAGCAGCAGGAACAACCTCAATATATGCACAACCAAGGCTCAGGCCAAAATGAAGTTTATGGTGACACCTACAATCCATCCTGGAAGAATCATCCAAATCTCAGATGGGGAGATAACCATACCCACAGCCAGCAACCGTGGCAGAAAAACTCAAACCAAAACAACTCAAGAAACACAACTTACTCAAACCACGACCAGCAAAACACTAATAATAATCCATAAAAAAACCCCAAAACAACCATTATCCACCTTCCACATCCATATTCCACCCACAAAATAACTCCACAAATAGTTCAAACAATTTCCAGCCACAACCATCTCACGTTACACAACCACAACCAAATCTAGACTCTCAAAGAATCTCTACTCTAGAGATGATGATGGAGAAACTCATGAAAAATCAAGAAGCAGCAAGAAAAGATCAAGAGATGGCAAGCAAAAACCAAGAAGCATCAATCAGAAACCTTGAGAGGCATATGGAGCAAATGGCTAAGCAAATTTCAGAAAGGGGTGAGAAGAGAGCAATTACCTCCCCCAATGTCACTGAAAGAGACAAAGGAAAAGCTACAAAGTGGGAGAAGTGCAAAGCAATCATAGTGGGAAGTGAGAAGACTAGGGAGAAGGAAGCCA
This sequence comes from Arachis ipaensis, assembly GCF_059453495.1. NCBI lineage: Eukaryota > Viridiplantae > Streptophyta > Magnoliopsida > Fabales > Fabaceae > Arachis > Arachis ipaensis. The sequence continues at coordinate 51,506,295 of NC_142442.1, forward strand.
TCAATCAAGAAGAACACAACAGAGAAGTTCCACAAGAAGAGACAAAAGAGAGAAGTAAAGAGGAGAGAAAGACCAAGAATGCAAAAAGATCAAAGAAAGATGAGGACATCCTTGAAACACAGCTACAGGAGAAGAAAGAAGGGGTGAAGCCAGATGTCCCCAAACTTCCGTACCCTCAGAGGTTCAAAAAAGAAAACGAGGATAAGCAATATTCAAAGTTCCTGGACATATTCAAGACACTCAGCATCAATATTCCTTTCTTAGAAGCACTTGAACAGATGCCATTATATGCCAAATTTATGAAAGAAGTGCTAACAAAGAAAAGACCCTTGAAGGAAGGACAAATTGTTGAAATGACAATGGAGTGTAGTGCTATTCTCCAAAGAGGTCTACCAGAGAAGAAGGATGATCCTGGAAGGTTTTATATACCTTGTACCATAGGAGACATAACTATTGAGAAATCATTCTGTGACCTTGGTGCAAGCATAAACTTGATGCCTCTATCTCTTATGAGGAAGCTTCAAATTTTTGAACTGAAACTCACTCGAATAGCTCTTCAAATGGCTGACAAGTCCATTCAGCAAGCACTCGGAGTTGTAGAGAATGTGCTGGTAAAAGTGGGGAAATTCCTTCTCCCAACTGATTTTGTCATCCTGGATATGGTGGAGGACCCTAACACTCCTATCATCCTGGGGAGGCCTTTTCTTACTACGGGCAAAGCATTAATAGATGTTGAAAAAGGGGAATTATTGCTGAGAGTGCATGATGAGCACCTAGCATTCCATGTTTTTAAAACCCTACATGAGCCCACTCAAGAAGAAGATTGTACGGAGGATAAGGCCAGAGATCAAAGTTTGAAGGAGACATTCAATGAGTTAACTCCAAGACTTCTAAATCCATGCTTGAAAGAAGTAGAGATGGTGCAACAGACTAAAGAAATCAAGGAGGAACTAGATCCAAAACCCCCAGATGAGAACCTCAACACTCCAGATAAAGAACCACCAAGGCATGAATCATCTCCTAAGAAAGAAGAGAAGAAGAAGAGGCCAAAAGGGTGAAAAAACAAGAAAATCCCCACTGAAGGCTTCTCACCAGGGGATAAAGTGATGTTGAACACCCAACCAATGAAGGTGTGTCCACAATTATCTGAGTGCTATACTGTGAACCAGATCCTTTCACTTGAACACCTAGAGATCATCAAAGAGGAGACCGGAAGGAAGTTCACAGTAAGAGGAGAAAAGCTAAGGCACTATGCTTATCAGCCTCCATGATCAAAGAACAAGATGTCAAGCTAGTGACAATAAAGAAGCGCTTGTTGGGAGGTAACCCAACCTGAGGTAATTTTCTCTTCATAGCTAATTTAATAAAAGAGTTGAATAGATTTCTCTGTATTGCAAAGAGTTAAGTTTGGTGTTGCACACCAAAATAATTAAGGGGTGAATGTTGGATGCTAAGTTTGGTGTTCCACCAAAAGTTTCATTAAGAACACATTGCACCCTCAGCATGATCAGTATCGGCTCCAAACCATCAGAGAAACTGCTTAACAATTGTCATGTTTCTAGTTTTTAGTTGTTTTCTAGTTCATAGTTTGTTTTCTGGTTCATAGTTTATTTCCTTAATAAAAGTACTTGATGTTTCATGCATGTATTTATTCTGCTACATATAGAAGTAGGCAAGGAACTAAGTTTGGTGTTCCCACACCAACTTAGGTTCACAGAATCACAAGCATACATGCATGCTAACTGCCTCTCAAGTGCTTGGGGAACAAGCAACTTTCAATATCTTTTGTAGGAAGTCATTCAATCTCTTGAAGAAAAAGATACATCATCATGGACAGAGGAAGGAAATGGAACCCAACAATAATGATGACACAGATGAAACAAATAGACTCCAAGAGGTTGTATTGTTCTCTGACTGATTCTAGTTCAAATATGTTAATTGAAAGTGCAAATGTCCCCTGTTGATTAGTATCTTTCTAGATTCATTTACTGTCTGTGAGTTTGTTTGTTTTCATGCTGTTATGGCTTGCTAGTCTAAGTGCTTAATTCACTTTCATCTTACTTGAATTATATGCTTTGTTCCTCATGCTTGAATAAAAGAAAAATAACTGTGAAATAGAGAAAGAGTAAAAGTCTGGTATGATATAAGACAAAATAAGATTATGTGGTGGTATGTGCTGGTTCATTAGCTGATTTGTAAATAAGGCTGAATGCAGGCATGACTTTGTGATATGAACTTGAGTTACATTTCATGAGACTTGACAAATGAAAAAGGTCCAAAATAAAAGAAAGAAAATACAAGAGAAATAAGCAAAAAGAAATACACAAGGCTGGGCACCAATGGCTGCAAATTTGGATAAATGCCTGTGATGCTCTTGTACAAAGATAAGCTTGGATAACTAGGTTCTAAGGGGTGCTTCATCACCCGACAACTTGAGTTAACTAACCCGGGATTGCCAACTGAAAGTCCACCATCAAGAGCTACTTTGAGACAAAGCATTTAGTAACCCAAAGAGGTGCTGGGCATCAATTTCCAAAGAACAAACAGAGATGAACAAAGCAAGCTAAATGCCTGTGATGTGTGTGTGCTAAGGAGAGGCTTGAGCAAGTAAGCCCATAGGGGTGTTTCAACACCTAGCATCTTGAACCAACTGGGGCGGGAATGTTGGCTGAAAGCTTATTCTAAAAAGCTGCCTTACAACATAGCATTAAGCCTCAGCCAAGAAAGAGAGCAAAAAAAAAAAAAAAAAAAAACCAGGGACCAAGCAATAACAAGTCTCATTTTTTTTGTGTAATTCAAGTAAAGATCCAAAGGGATGTTGATATCTCAGCCACAGAATAAAAATCACTAAGATACCATGCATAAAAACCCCATTTACCAGTATTCAATGTCTTCCAATAAAAGGCTTATACACTTCTCTGCTTCTAGTAATTTTCTTTATGTTTTACTGCTTGCTTGGGGACAAGCAAGTTTTAAGTTTGGTGTTGTGATGACAAGTCATCTTAGCCTAGTTTTACTAGTCTTTTTCTTTGTTTTTATTTGGTTTTATGCACTTTCTTGTATTGTAAGTAAGTAATTTGGAATGGAAATGCATAGTTTCTTTGAATCAAACAACCACCATTTAATTGATGCTAAATCATGAGGTTTAAGCTAAATTTAATTGATTTTTAATGATTTATAAACCTTGTGAATTTGGTGATGCTTTGATTGGTTGTTTTGATTACTTGTAGGTGAAGAAAAGAAAAAAAAATAAGAAAAGCGTAGCCTAAGGAGCATGATCTAAGCAAAGAAAGAAAGCGTGGCACAAGAAAAGGAAGCGTGGCTTAAGGAAGGAAAAGCGTAGGTGAAGTCAAGAAACAAGGGCACAAAGCTCTTGCCAAGAGCTTTAAAGCTATTGTGGAGAGCTTTCCTTCAAAGAATCAAAAGCCAAGCTCTTGGCAAAGAGCCTTGAAGCTCTTGCCAAAGAGCTTTATCAAGAACACATGAAGAAGGAATCAAGAGCTTGCTCTTGGCAAAAGAGCTTTGAAGCTCTTGCCAAAGAGTTTTTTCGGGCATGCTCCAAAGAAAATTAAGGAAGAAAAGCTTGCCAATTCACTCACCAAGGCTTGAACCCATGACCAAGGGGAGGGGGGCCAGCGCTACTCACAAGGAAAATAAGCCAAAAATTGGCCAAAATGACCCAGCAAGTCTCGAACACGGAAGCTTCAGCAAGGAAGGTGCGCTCCTAGCACCACTTGGGCGCTACGCTGATGTTGTCCAAGACTTGGCACGCGAAATATTTTAAGGCGTTTCTCTTGTGCCAAGGAAATTAGCTCCACAAGTGCTCCACCCAAGATTTGAACCAAGGACCTCAAGGACAAGTGAGCTTTGTTCTCTTGTCACAAGGGACCGTGCGCAACACATTGGAAGGAAGGGGAACCAAAGCTCCTGGCCAAAGCTCTTGCCAAGAGCCGAACTCTTCCCTAGGAGGTGCACCATGGGCCAAAAAATTCATCTAAAATCCAAATTAATTCATTTCTTCACCAAATTTTAAAGCCCACCCAAATTCTTAGATCCAATTTAGGAAGTGTATAAATAGGAGTTAGTTTGATGAAATGAGGACCTTTTTGATTTTTGAGAACTTACTTTGAATTTTCATTTTTGAGCTTTTATTTTGAATTTAGAATTCTGAGAACTTGGAAGGAGAATTGATCTCTCTTCTTCTTGGTTCTTGCTTGAGCACTCTTTAATTTTCTTGATTTTGATCTTGGGTGAAGAATTGAAGAACTTCTGTTTCAATCTCACCTTGAGATCTCTTATTTATTTTCTCTGCATAATTGAATTTCCTTTTCTGTTTACTCTACTGCTTCATCTCCTCTCTAATTCTGCAATTCACTTTTCATTTCCTTTTGCAATTGCTCTTGTTGGATCAAGGAAGGATTTGAGATCTAGACTTGTTATCTAGTCTCTTCCACTCCTGAGATCTTCAACCTCTTTTACTTTGCTTCAAATTAAGCATTGCTTTCCTGTTTTTAAATTCTTCAAGGCATTTTACTCTTCTGTTTAAGATCTACTTCACTGCAATTAAATTTTCTCTTTTATGTTTAATGCAATTTACTTGTTCTTGTTTAATTTTTGCAATCCCAACTCCCAATCCCTTTTACAATTCAAGCAATTTACATTTCCTGCACTTTAAGATTTAGTCATTTACATTTCTTGCAATCTAAGTTTCTGTAATTTACATTACTTGTTCTTTAAGATTCCACTTATTTACTTTCTTTGCTCTTTAATTTCCTGCAATTTACCCCTCTCCCTTTTCATTTCAAGTAATTTAGTTTCTGTCAATTACAAATAACTCAATCAATACTTGATTCGCTTGACTAAATCAACCACTAAACTAAAATTGCTCAATCCTTCAATCCCTGTGGGATCGACCTCACTCATGTGAGTTATTATTACTTGATGCGACCCGGTCCACTTGCCGGTGAGTTTTGTGTTGGATCGTTTTCCACACATCACTGCCACGATCCACTGAGATTCAGCCCTTGTCGCTTCGATTCGTCCCCTCCCCCTGAAAAATTTCACAAGTTAAAGAGTCCTCGAGGCCATAAATAGTCCTAAGGAGAAGTCGAAGTTTTTTGAGGCAGGCCAAGGCCCATGAAATGGAGACCGGGCAACGACCGCGACTGAGCCATGGGGGTTCCCGGGCGAGGCATAGACCAGGCCTGCACGAGCACCTGCCCAGGTGTGGACGGCCAGCATGTGTGCCTTGGCCGAATTTCGTCTAGGAATGATCTCGTTTATTCGAAAGGTGCTTGGGAAAAACTGCGTCGAAATTCGACCCCTAGAGGAGTTTCGCTGAGCATGTCGGACAGAACGGGCACGTGGCCTATTCAGGCCGGTCGGCCACAGCGATTGCAACGGAGGACCCAAACTTCGACATATCACCATTGGCTCGTGAGTTTTGCCTGAAGTTTTGTCGGGGCGTTAAGAATACTTTTTAAAGGCTGCACGAAAAAATCCCGGTCAAAAATGACCTTTCCTCTTTAGGGCGAGCCGCCCCCCCGGCCCTCGGGGGAAGAATGGGCCGTAGAACGCAAACGGATCCCCGAACGGCAAAGCCGACCTCAACCGGCTTGACTTCTGTAACGGCTCGGCAGCCTATTATACGGAGGTGTCTCCAGTTGCACAGACTTGACCTGGCCGAAGGATTGCTGGGCGCAATGCCAGCACTACGCGCGATGATTGGTCCTCCCCTAGGCAGCAAGACCCGGCACGCGGTCAACCGAGGAAGGAAACAAGCCACTGCTGTCTCGCTCCCATGGGTACTAGTACACGCATACCACATCACGGTGACCAGGCATAGTGACTGGTCAGTTGCAGGGGACGGACCCGACGCTGGGCGCGCTGCAACGGATGCTGGTGACCTTGCGACGGAGGCAGGCGCGCTGCAACGGATGCTGGTGACGTTGCAACGGATGCTGGTGACGTTGCAACGGAAGCTGGGGGCGTTGCAACGTTGGCTGGGGGCGTTGCAACGGAGGCAGGTCGCGTTGCAACAGATGCTGGGGTCGTTGCAACGGATGCTGCGCGCGTTGCAACATTGGCTGGGGGCATTGCAGCGGAGGCAGGTCACGTTGCAACGGATGCTGGTGACGTTGCAACGGAGGCTGGGCGCGTTGCAACGGATGCTGGGGACGTTGCAACGGAGGCAGGGTGCGTCGCAACATTGGCTGGGGGCGTTACAACGGAGGCAGGTCGCATTGCAACGTTGGCTGGTGGCGGTGCAACGAATGCTGATCGCGTTGCAACGTTGGCTGGGGGCGTTGCAACATTGGCTGGAGGCGTTGCAACGGAGGCAGGGTGCGTTGCAACGTTGGCCGGTGACGTTGCAACGGAGGCAGGTCACTTTGCAACGGATGCTGGGATCGTTGCAACGGAAGCTGGGGGCATTGCAACGTTGGCTGGGGGCGTTGCAACGGATGCTGAGCGCGTTGCAACGTTGGCTGGTGACGTTGCAACGGAGGCAGGGCGCGTTGCAACGGATGCTGGTGACATTGCAATGGAGGCAGGGCGCGTTGCAACGTTGGCTGGGGGCGTTGCAACGGAGGCAGGTCGCGTTGCCACGGTTGCTGGTGACGTTGCAACGGAGGCAGGGCGCGTTGCAACGGATGCTGGTGACGTTGCAACGGAGGCAGGGCGCGTTGCAACGTTGGCTGGGAGCGTTGCAACGGAGGCAGGGCACGTTGCAACATTCGCTGGGGGTGTTGCAACGGATGCTGGGCGCGTTGCAACGGATGCTGGGGGCGGTGCAACGTTGGCTGGGCGCGTTGCAACGGAGGCAGGGTGCGTTGCAACGTTGGCCGGGCGTGTTGCAACGGAGGCAGGTGACGTTGCAACGGAGGTAGGGCGCGTTGCAAGGGATGCTGGATTAGGTGCATCGGTGGCTGGTTTCGTTGCAACGGAGGCACCCGCCGTTGCAACGATGGCTCGGAGCGTTGCAACGAAGGAGCCAAATTTTCATATCTCATAATTGGCTCGTGCATTTTTTCTAAAATTTTGAGGGAACCTTGGTAATATTATGTGAAGGCTGCACAAAAAATTCTAGGTCAAAAATCGCACGTTTGCTCTGTTTTTCATTTTTTTTGAATTTCCGGCTTTCCGGGCGGTAAAAAAATCGGCAAAAAAAATAGACACGGTGTAAATTCACCAAATTTGGGGGATGGAAAGATCTTATTTTTCTAGAGGTTTTTGCAAAAAACGGCGTCAAAATTCGACCTCTAGAGCACTTTCCTTGAGTATGTCTCCTCACGGAAAAGGACGTCTACCCGTGGCACTTTGGTAATGGCTCGGCAGCCTATTATAGGGGGGAGGGGTGTCATGCTGCTGAAACTCGAGTTGGCCTAAGGCTTGCTGGGCGCAATGCCAGCAAGATGCACGTTGCCTTGCCATCCCCTAGGCACACTAGCAAGCACGTTGTAGTTGTGGTGTGCAGCCGGGCTCCCCCGCCCCCAACGGAGGCACCCGCCGTTACAATGATGGCTCGGAGCGTTGCAACGAAGGAGCCAAATTTTCATATCTCAGAATTGGCTCGTGCATTTTTCGTGAAATTTTGAGGGAACCTTGGTAATATTATGTGAAGGCTGCACAAAAAAATCCAGGTCAAAAATCACACGTTTGCTCCATTTTTCATTTTTTTTGAATTTCTGGCTTTCCGGGCGGTAAAAAAATCGTCAAAAAAAATCCACATGGTGTAAGTTCACCAAATTTGGAGGATGGAAAGATCTTATTTTTCTAGAGGTTGTTGCAAAAAACAGCGTCAAAATTAGACCTCTAAAGTACTTTCCTTGAGTATGTCTCCTCACGGAAAATGATGTCTACCCGTGGCACTTTGGTAATGGCTCGGGAGCCTATTATAGGGGAGAGGGGTGTCGTGCTGCTGAAACTCGAGTTGCCCAAAGGCTTGCTGGGTGCAATACCAACAAGTTGCACGTTGCCTTGCCATCCCCTAGGCACACTAGCAAGCACATTGTGGTTGTGGTGTGCCGCCGGGGTCCCCCGCCCCGGGTCCAAGGTCGAGCACGGGCGTCTGGCTGCGGCGAACTCCGATCACCGAAGGACCAACAAGAAGGGAAACACGTCCGTGCACGGCCCACCTAGGCACCACCTAGGGAGCATGGCGTGGTGGAGTTGTGCCTTGGGCACACGCTTGGGGCAACACCTTGTGCTCGGCCCAGGACTAGAGGGATCATCCCAAGTCCGAGCACGACGTGGGAACGGCGGGCGGCCTGTGCGCCCCCGCGAGGGGCAACGCGGCTTGTGCAGCCCAACGCTTGGCCAGGCCTAGTGTGGCGCACGACGCGGATGATGGATATGCGTGCGGCAGCGGGTGTCGTGGGCAGGGGGCAACGTGACGTGCTCGTCCCAGCACTTTGTGGGGGCACTGATGGGATATTTTCGTGGAAAAACGAACTTCTCCAAAACACCTAAACTTAACCGGCAAGTGCACCGGGTCGCATCAAGTAATAATAACTCACGGGAGTGAGGTCGATCCCACAGGGATTGAAGGATTGAGCAATTTTAGTTTAATGGTTGATTTAGTCAAGCGAATCAAGATTTGGTTGAGAGATTTGTGATTTGCAGAATTGAAATTGCATAGAAAGTAAAGGAAATGGGTAAATTGCATGAAATTAAAGAGAACTGGAATTTAAAGTGCTGAATCTTAAAGAGCAAGAAATTAAATGGCAGAAACTTAGAACGCAAGAAATGTAAATTGCAGAATCTTAAAGTGCAAGAAATGTAAATGGCTTGAATTGTAAAGGGAATTGGGAATTGGGTTTGCAGAAATTAAACAAGGAAAAGTAAAATTTCAACAAACGGAGAAGTAAAGGATGACTTGGATTGAATCGGATCTAAAACAAAAAAGTAAATGAGCATGGAAAGCAGTAAACAGAGGATGTAAAATTGGAATTCAGATCTCAGGACCCAAGAGACTAGAAAACCAAGTCTAGATCTCAATGCCTTCCTAGATCCAACAAGAACAATTGCAAAGGAAATTGTAAATTGCAAAGAAAGTAGATGAAGAAGCAAGTAGCCGAAACTGAAATTCAATTAAGCAGAAAATTAAACAAGATCCCAAGGTGAGATTGAAACAGAATTTCTTCAATTCTCCACCCAAAATCCAAGACAAGAAAAGTAAAGAGTGCTGGGCAAGAACAAGGAAGAAGAGAGATCAATTCTCCTCCCAAATTCTCTTGAATTAAAAAAAACAATGCTAAGAAAAATAAAAGTGAGCTCTAAGCAAACCGAAAAGAAAGCTATTCTGAAAAACTAAAAGGGAAGCTCCCCGAAAAACTTAAATCCTATGCTATTTATACACTTTCTTCAAATGGTCTTCAAGCCTTCAATTGGGCCTTTGCTCTTGATGGAATTGGGTTGAGAGAGGCCTTGGTTGATTGCTCTTGGAGTTTGGAGAAGAACCGAATTGAACCGGGTTTGAAATCATGAAACCTTGAGTAAAAGTTGGAGTAAAAGTTAGGGGCTAACTTTTGCTCTAACTTTTCACATCAGCACCCTTCCTTGCTGATACCAACGTTGGGGCAAAAGTTAGGGGTCTAACTTTTGCTCCAACGTTGGCCTCCCCTTGCTTATTCATGGCGCCAACGTTAGCCAAAAAGTTAGGGGCTAACGTTGGCGTAAACTTTTGCTAGTCCAGGGAGTGTTTTTCATGCCAAAAGTTAGCCAAAAAGTTTGAGGCTAACTTTTGCTCCAGCTTTTGCCCAAAAGTTAGCCAAAAAGTTTGAGGCTAACTTTTGGTCCAGCTTTTTGCTTCCTGGTTCATTTTCAATTAATCCAAAAGTTTGAGCTAAAGTTTGAGGCAAACTTTTGCTCAAACTTTTTGTCCTCTCTTCCTCCTAGCCATTCCTCCTTGCTTCAACCTTTCTCCAAGCTTTCTTCACCTATCATTAATCAACCAAACACATCAAAGCTATGCTCAAAATCATGAGATATTCATTCTTTCATAATATGTGACAATTATAGCATAAAACCTCATGAAATAGCATGAATTCATACATGGTTGATTAAATCAAAGGAAACATGAAAATCTACCCAATTGGCTTGCTTATGGCTCAAGAAAATGCATAATTCAGTTGAAAACAAAAGAAAAAGGCTAGTGAAACTAGGCTAAGATGACTTGTCATCACAACACCAAACTTAAAGTTTGCTTGTCCCCAAGCAAGGAATGAATTTTGCTCAAAGGTTCTTTCAATTAAGACGGATTGAAGAATAAATTGTAAGGTCCTGTGAGTGAAGTGATCAAGTAACAGTGGGGTAAATTCTAAATCATATGCTCATGCAAGGGCTTCAGTGCTTACTAGTCCTCACATATTGGGAGTCTTAGGTCTTAGGATTTTCATCCAAATGGTATCATGGAGATCTCTTTATATGTAGTCACCTTGAAGCAGCTTATAGTTTCTTTGCTTTGGCCTTGACTCTAAGTGTCATGTCTCAAAGCGGCTCTTTAGATAAGCTTTCAATCAATACTCCTAAACCAGTTGGTTTTAAGGTATTAGGTGTTGAAGCACCCCTAAGGATTTACTTGCTCAAGCCTCTTTCTTTGACACAACTCAACCACAAGCATTTTACTAGGCTAACAACTCTTTGAGTCATTGTTTCTTCTTTCTTTTCTGCCTAGTAATTGATGCTCAGAGCCTTGGGCCATGTTCTTTTTGTCTTTGTTTTGTTTGCTGCTTCTTGGATCAATAGATTTTTGAGAATCTCCACAATACTTCTTTGAACTTCATGTCCTGCCTATGAGCTCCCATGCAAGTTTTCACAAGCATGCAACCTCAATACATATTCATACAACTTGAACCACCACTTCTCCTAATCTTTTGCTTGCCTCAAAATTGTTTAATTCCTCAATCCTTCTTTTCAAAGAACTTTCATGTGATGCATTTTTTTTTTGAAATATTGAGTGCAAAAAAGTTTTGAAGAGAAAAATGTTGTGAATGATCAAGCATCTTGCTTATTGAATTATAGAGAACTATACTATGCAGATAGGCAGGGGTATTATATCACTTTCAATCATAGCAGTGTTTGATGTAAAACAATTACTTAACAATACAACCTTTTGGAGTTCACTTGCTTTCCTTCTTCTCATCATCATCATTGCTGGCCTTTAGGTTCATCTTTTGTTTCTTTGGTTGATGATGTTTAATCCCTCCAAAAGCTTGTATGACATTCTGCAATGAGATTGAAAGTTGCTTGTTCCCCAAGCACTTGGAAACAATGGTTAGTCTGGCTGATTTATTTATGGGCTTTTGAACTTACTTTGGTGTGGGAACACCAAACTTAGTACCTTGCCAATGGTTTTCATGCATCAAATTAACCATGTATGATAATTTTTATTTTTTTTATTTTTTTATTTTTTTTTCAAAAGCAATAAAACTGAAAACTAGGAAACAGCAGAATAGTTAACTAGTTCATCCAACATGCTTGAAGCCAGCATTATGCAGAAAGTAAGAATGTGTTTTATAATGGGATTTTGGTGAAACACCAAACTTAGAATCCTGCATTCTCCTTTAGATTGTTTTGGTGTGCAACACCAAACTTAGCTTCTTGCATTATAGATAAAACTAATTAACCTTTTTATTAAAATAGTTATGAACAGAAAACTACCTCAGGTTGGGTTGCCTCCCAACAAGCGCTCTTTTATTGTCACTAACTTGAGATCCTTCATCCTCTGATCATGGAAGTTGAGGTTTCTGTTGCCTTTGGTTTCCTCCTCTCACCGTAGGCTTCTCCTTGATAGTTGTTTCTTTTCCCGTAGCCTTCTCACTGTTTTCCATAACTGCTTTCCCTTTCAACCCAGCAGCTTTTTCACTGTTCTTTGAGTCATCTTCAGTGGCTCTTAGGGACATATTTCCCTCTCTCTCGTCCAGTTTAGCAAGGTTTTGAACCAATTATTCCATGTGCCTTTCAATTCTCTTGAGATATGCCTCTTGGTTTTTCCTTATATCCTCCTGCTCTATTATTGTCATTTCTTGAATTTTCATAAACCTTTCCATCATCATTTCTAGAACATAGAGTCTTTGGAAGTTTAGGATTGGTTGTGACTGTGTCAATTGTGGTGATTGATGTAAGTCATTTTGGGTGGGTGGTGAGGTAGGACAGGGCTGGAGGTGTGTATATTGGGGTAGTGTGTAGTGATTTTTGTTGGTATGGTGGTGTTTTTGCAGGTTTGGGAAGTTGGGGTTGTTATCGTTGAAGTCCCTTTGTTCCTGATGCTGAGATTCCCTCATTCTTAGATAAGAATGTGGTTTCCATGGTGGAAATTGTGCATTCACTATGGCAGAATGTAGAGAATCAATTTGTCTAGCTATTGATTCCAATTGCTGCTGAGTTTGCTGGTATAGCTGTTTGTTTTGATTCATGATTGCTCTCACTCCTTCAAGATTCATTACTTCCTTTTCTGAAATTACATTCCGTGGTGTCTCAAATGAGTGTTGGTTATTGGCTCTTTTGTCACTGAACTCTGCAGTTCCTTGGATGGTTGCTGTTGCCTTGAGTAGGCCATCTGAGAAGTAATCTACTGCTCTTCTTGTTTCTGAGGTTAATCCTTCATAGAACGCTTGAAAATCCACCTTGTCACTTGCTTTCTTGTATCTTTCCCATGCTTTGAACAGTGGTTCTTCCTCTCTTTGTATGAATGGATGTATTCCTTCTTTCATCTTAATGTTTTGTCGGGATGATGAGAATTTGGCTAGGAACTTAGCAACCAAATCATCCCAACTAGTGATACTTCCTTGGGGAAAGGTTTCAAGCCATTGTGCCGCTTCATCCTTCAGTGAGAAAGGAAATAACAAGAGCTTACAGGTATCATGGTTTACACCATTGAGATTGACAGCACCACAAGTTTTCAGAAAAATGGATAGGTGTTGTTTAGGGTCCTCCAATGGATTTCCACCATAGGAACAATTGTTCTCTATTAGTGTAATAAGTTGTGGCTTCATGTTGTGGTGTTCTTCTTTCTCGGAAACTCCTTCTTCAATGATATCCTTCCCTTTGGCTGCTCTTCTTCCCTATGACATATAAATCAACAACGGAACACACAGTGATACTTTTGAAAATTGAGTGTAGTCAGTTGAGACAAAACTTCAAACAGTTAGTGGGTTAGTCAAAAATTAAAGAAAAAGTGCTTGATCTAAACTGCCACCTCACTTAATCATTGTCAATCTATTCAATCCCCGGCAACGGCGCCAAAAACTTGATGGGATATTTTCGGGGAAAAACGAACTTCTCCAAAACACCCAAACTTAACCGGCAAGTGCACCGGATCGCATCAAGTAATAATAACTCACGGGAGTGAGGTCGATCCCACAAGGATTGAAGGATTGAGCAATTTTAGTTTAGTGGTTGATTTAGTCAAGCGAATCAAGATTTGGTTGAGAGATTTGTGATTTGCAGAATTGAAATTGAATAGAAAGTAAAGGAAATGGGTAAATTGCATAAAATTAAAGAGAACTGGAATTTAAAGTGCTGAATCTTAAAGAGCAAGAAATTAAATGGCAGAAACTTAGAACGCAAGAAATGTAAATTGCAGAATCTTAAAGTGCAAGAAATGTAAATGGCTTGAATTGTAAAGGAAATTGGGAATTGGGTTTGCAGAAATTAAACAAGGAAAAGTAAAATTTCAACAAACGGAGAAGTAAAGGATGACTTGG
>NC_142442.1:51530000-51542500 GCF_059453495.1 Arachis ipaensis
TTTAATAAAAAAATATTTTTGAAAAAGAAGGTTTTGAAAAGAGTATAAAAGATTCTAACCCAATCAAATTAATGTTCTAGCCAAATGAGTTATGGGACCTTCAAAAAAAAAAATTTTAAGAAAGATTATCTTTGAAAACACCAAACTTAAAGTTTGGCACAGGATTTAATAGAAAAATTATTTTTGAAAAAGGTTTTTAAAAATATGATAGCCAATTATTATGAATGTAAACACCACGTTCTAAATAACTGAGCTACAAGTTTAAAGTATTTTAACAAGGGGTAATTAATAAAAGACTCTAAACCAAAAAAGAAAGATTTTTCCTAATCTAAGCAACAAAATAATCCGTCAGTTGTTCAAATACGAACAATCCCCGGCAACGGCGCCAAAAACTTGGTAGCAGAAATTGCGAATCACACTTTTCACAACTCGTACCACTAACCAGCAAGTGCACTGGGTCGTCCAAGTAATACCTTACGTGAGTAAGGGTCGAATCCCACGGAGATTGTTGGTTTGAAGCAATCTATGGTTATCTTGTAAATCTTAGTCAGGAAGTCAATTATGTTTATCAATTGAATTGTGAGTAACCAGTAGAGCATAAATTAAAAGTTACTTGTTGTGCAGTAATGGAGAATATGTTGGAGTTTTGGAGATGCTTTGTCTTCTGAATCTCTGCTTTCCTCTGTCTTCTTGTTCACGCACGCACGTCCCCCTATGGCAAGCTGTGTGTTGGTGGATCACCGTTGTCAATGGCTACCTTCCATCCTTCCAGTGAAAACTACGCTCACGCGCTCTGTCACAGCACGGCTAATCACCGGTTGGTTCTCGATCCGGTTGGAATAGGATTTACTATCCTTTTGCGTTTGTCACTAACGCCCAGCCCTCAGGAGTTTGAAGCTCGTCACAGTCATTCAATCCTTGAATCCTACTCGGAATACCACAGACAAGGTTTAGACTTTCCGGATTCTCATGAATGCTGCCATCAGTTCTAGCTTATACCACGAAGATTCTGATTAAGGAATCTAAGAGATACTCATTCAATCGTATATAGAACGGAGGTGGTTGTCAGGCACACGTTCATGATTTGAGGAAGGTGATGAGTGTCACAGCTCATCACCTCCATCACAGTTAAGCGCGAATGAACATCTTAGATAGGAACAAGCGTATTTGAATGGAAAACAGAAATACTTGCATTAATTCATCGAGACACAGCAGAGCTCCTCACCCCCAACAATGGGGTTTAGAGACTCATGCCGTCAGAGAATACAAAGTTTAGATCTGAAATGTCATGAGATACAAAATAAGTCTCTAAAAGTTGTTTAAATACTAAACCAGTAGCCTAGGGTTACAAAATATGAGTGGACTATGATGGATGATGCAGAGATCCACTTCTGGGGCCCACTTGGTGTGCTGGGGCCCACTTGGTGTGTGCTGGGGCTGAGATTTGAGTGAGTCACGTGCAGAGGCCATTTGTGGAGTTGAACGCCAGTTTTTATGCCAGTTTGGGCGTTCAACTCCAGTTTTTGATCCTTTTCTGGCGCTGGACGCCAGAATTGGGCAGAGAACTGGCGTTGAACGCCAGTTTACGTCGTCTATCCTTGTGCAAAGTATGGACTATTATATATTGCTGGAAAGCCCTGGATGTCTACTTTCCAATGCAATTGGAAGCATGCCATTTCGAGTTCTGTAGCTCCAGAAAATCCAATTTGAGTGCAGGGAGGTCAGAATCCAACAGCATTAGCAGTCCTTTTTCAGCCTGAATCAGATTTTTGCTCAGCTCCTTCAATTTCAGCCAGAAAAATACCTGAAATTACAAAAAAACACACAACTCATAGTAAAGTCCAGAAATATGAATTTTTCCTAAAAACTACTAGAAATAGACTAAAAACTAACTAAAACATACTCTAAACTATATGAAATTATCCCCAAAAAGCGTATAAAATATCCGCTCATCACAACACCAAACTTAAACTGTTGCTTGTCCTCAAGCAACTAGACAAATAAAATAGAAGACTAATAGGTTGAGAAGCAATAATATCTCAGAGTTTTTGATTGAAGCTCAGATTCTAATTAGATGAGCGGGACTAGTAGCTTTTTGCTTCTGAACAGTTTTGGCATCTCACTTTATCCATTGAAGATCAGAGTGATTGGCATCTATAGGAACTCAGAATTCAGATAGTGTTATTGATTCTCTTAGTTCAGTGTGATGATTCTTGAACACAGCTTCTTTATGAGTCTTGGCCGTGGCCCTAAGCACTTTGTTTTCCAGTATTACCACCGGATACATAAATGCCACAGACACATAACTAGGTGAACCTTTTCAGATTGTGACTCAGCTTTGCTAAAGTCTCCAATTAGAGGTGTCCAGAGTTCTTAAGCACACTCTTCTTTTTACTTTGGACCTTGACTTTAACCGCTCAGTCTCAAGTTTTCACTTGACACCTGCACGCCACAAGCACATGGTTAGGGACAGCTTGGTTTAGCCGCTTAGACCAGGATTTCAGTCCTTTAGGCCCTCCTATCCACTGATGCTCAAAGCCTTGGGATCCTTTTTAATTGCCCTTGCCTTTTGGTTTTAAGGGTTATTGGCTTTTTCTGCTTGCTCTTTTTTTTTTTGCGAGCTTTGTTCTTTGCTGCTTTTTCTTGCTTCAAAAATCATTTTTATGATTTTTCAGATTATCAATAACATGTCTCATGTTCATCATTCTTTCAAGAGCCAACATATTTAACAGTCTTAAACAACAAATTCAAAAGACATATGCACTGTTCAAGCATTCATTCAGAAGACAGAAAGCATTGCCACCACATTTAACTAATTAGAATTTCTCTTATTAAACTCGAAATTTTATTGCCTCTTATTCAAAAGATCTACTATTTTATTCATGTTTGCTGATGATGAGAAAAATAGACTATAACTTAATTGGGGATAAAATCAAACTAGACACTAATTACTACTAATGATCATGTAATGAAGACACAGACATAGATAAGCACTTATCATAGAGAAAACGAAAAACAGAGAAAGTAAGAACAAGGAATGAGTCCACCTTAGTGATGATGGCATTTCCTTCTTGAGGCACCAATGATGTTCTTGAGCTCTTTTATGTCTCTTCCTTGCCTTTGTGGCTTGATTCCTAGTGATTTTTGGTATTTCTATCCTCAGTTGCTTCCAATAATTATGTGGAAGGAAGTGCATCCCCTGAGGTATCTCTTGATTTGCAGCCACATGTTCTACCACTGAGCTATAGATCCTTTACATAATTGTTTTACCACACCAAACTTAGAATGTTGCTCGCCCTCGAACAAAAGAAGAGGGAATTGCACACAACTCTGGGTGTTCAGTGCCAGGTTGGTGCCCATTTTGGGCGTTCAACGCCCATTTACTAGCCATTTCTGGCGTTGAACGCCAGAACCATGCTCTGTTCTGGCGTTGAACGCCAGACAGGTGCTTCCTCCAGGGTGTGATTTTTCTTCTGCTGTTTTTGATTCCGTTTTCAATTTTTAATATTTATTTTGTGACTCCACATGATCATGAACCTAATAAAACATGAAAAATCATGAGAATAAATAAAAATTGGGTTGCCTCCCAGCAAATGCTTCTTTGTTGTCTTTAGCTGGACCTTGCTGAGCTTTTAATCTAGCTTCAGCCTTGAGCATTCTTGCTCAGTGTTGCCTTCAAGATAATGCTTGATTCTCTGTCCATTGACAATGAACTTCTTATCAGAATCAATATCTTGAAGCTCCACATAACCATATGGTGACACACTTGTAATCACGTATGGTCCCCTCCACCGGGATTTCAGTTTCCCGGGGAATAGTCTGAGTCTAGAGTTAAATAACAGGACCTTCTTCCCTGGTTCAAAGATTCTAGATGACAGCTTTCTGTCATGCCATTTTTTTTATTTTTCTTTATAAAGCTTGGCATTTTCGAAAGCTGTGAATCTGAATTCCTCTAGCTCATTTAGCTGGAGCAATCGTTTTTCTCCTGCTAATTTGGCATCTAAGTTTAGGAATCTGGTTGCCCAGTAGGCCTTATGTTCCAGTTCCACGGGCAAGTGGCATGCCTTACCATACACGAGTTGGTATGGAGAGGTCCCTATAGGGGTCTTGAATGCTGTTCTGTAAGCCCACAGAGCATCATCCAAGCTCCTTGCCCAATCCTTTCTACGGGTATTTACTGTCCGTTCCAGGATTCTCTTTAATTCTCTGTTAGAGACTTCAGCTTGCCCGTTGGTTTGTGGATGATATGGAGTGGCCACTTTGTGGCGAATTCCATACCGAACCATGGCAGAGTAAAGCTGTTTATTGCAGAAGTGAGTGCCCCCATCACTGATTAACACTCTAGGGACACCAAACCTGCTAAAGATATGTTTCTGGAGGAACTTCAGCACTGTTTTAGTATCATTGGTAGGTGTGGCAATAGCCTCAACCCATTTTGATACATAGTCAACTGCCACCAGAATATAAGTGTTTGAGTATGATGGTGGGAAAGGTCCCATGAAGTCAATTCCCCATACATCAAACAACTCTATTTCTAAGATTCCTTGTTGAGGCATGGCGTAACCATGAGGCAGATTACCAGCTCTTTGGCAACTGTCACAATTACGTACAAACTCTCGGGAATCTTTATAGAGTGTGGGCCAATAGAAGCCACATTGGAGAACCTTGGTGGCTGTTTGCTCACCTCCGAAATGGCCTCCATATTGAGATCCATGGAAATGCCATAGGATTCTCTGTGCTTCCTCTCTGGGGACACACCTACGGATAATTCCGTCTGCACATCTCTTAAAGAGATAGGGCTCATCCCACAAGTAGTACTTTGCATCAGTAATTAGTTTCTTTTTTTGTATTCTATTGTACTCCTTGGGTATGAACCTTGCAGCTTTATAGTTTGCAATATCGGCAAACCATGGTGCTTCCTGAATGGCAAATAGATGCTCATCAGGGAACGTCTCAGAGATCTCAAGGAAGGGGAGGGACGTCCCTTCCACTGGCTCTATCCGGGACAGATGATCAGCCACTTAGTTCTCTGTCCCTTTTCTGTCTCTTATTTCTATATCAAACTCTTGCAGAAGCAATACCCATCTGATGAGCCTGGGTTTTGAATCCTGCTTTGTGAGTAGATATTTAAGAGCAGCATGGTCAGTATACACAATCACTTTTGATCCTACTAAGTATGATCTGAACTTGTCAATGGCGTAAACCACTGCAAGTAGTTCTTTTTCTGTGGTTGTGTAATTTTTCTGGGCATCATTTAGAACGCGACTGGCATAATAAATGGCATGCAGAAGCTTGTCATGCCTCTGTCCCAATACTGCACCAATGGCATGATCACTGGCATCACACATTAACTCAAATGGCAATGTCCAGTCTGGTGCAGAAATGACTGGTGTTGTGACCAGCTTAGCTTTCAGCGTTTCAAACGCCTGCAGGCATGCTGTGTCAAACACAAATGGCGTGTCAGCAGCTAGCAGGTTGCTTAGAGGTTTTGCGATTTTTGAAAAATCCTTTATAAACCTCCTATAGAATGCTGCATGCCCCAGAAAGCTTCGATTGCCTTAACATTGGCAGGTGGTGGTAATTTTTCAATTACCTCTATTTTTGCTTGATCCACCTCTATTCCCTTGTTTGAGATTTTATGCCCAAGAACAATTCCTTCAGTCACCATGAAGTGACACTTTTCCCAGTTTAAAACTAGGTTGGTTTCTTGGCATCTTTTCAGAACAAGTTTCAGGTGATCAAGACAGGAGCTGAATGAGTCTCCATATACTGAGAAGTCATCCATGAAGACTTCCAGAAATTTTTCCACCATATCAGAGAAAATAGAGAGCATGCATCTCTGGAAGGTTGCAGGTGCATTGCATAGCCCAAAGGGCATCCTTCTATAAGCAAACACTCCGGATGGACATGTGAATGCTGTTTTCTCTTGATCCTGGGGATCTACTGCAATCTGGTTATAGCCTGAGTAGCATCCAAAAAGCAGTAATAATCATGACCTGCTAGTCTCTCTAGCATCTGGTCTATGAATGGTAAAGGAAAATTATCCTTTCTGGTGGCTGTATTGAGCCTTCTATAGTCAATACACATGCGCCACCCTGTAACTGTTCTTGTAGGAACCAGTTCATTTTTTTCATTATGAATCACTGTCATGCCTCCCTTTTTTGGGACGACTTGAACAGGGCTCACCCAGGGGCTATCAGAAATGGGATAAATAATCCCAGCCTCTAGTAATTTGGTGACCTCTTTCTGCACCACTTCCTTCATGGCTGGATTTAGCCGCCTCTGTGGTTGAACCACTGGTTTGGCATTATCCTCCAGTAGGATTTTGTGCATGCATCTAGCTGGGCTTATGCCCTTAAGGTCACCTATGGACCACCTAAGAGCTGTCTTGTGTGTCCTTAGCACTTGAATAAGTGCTTCCTCTTCCTGTGAATTTAAAGCAGAGCTTATGATCACTGGAAAAGTGTCACCTTCTCCTAGAAATGCATATTTCAAGGATGGTGGCAGTGGCTTGAGCTCTGGTTTAGGAGGTTTTTCCTCTTTCAGAAGAAAGTTCAGAGGCTCTTTCATGTCCCCTGAATCCTCCAAATCAGGCTGAACATCTTTAAAGATGTCTTCCAACTCTGATTCGAGACTCTCAACCATGTTGATCTCTTCTACCAAAGAGTCAATAAGGTCAACTTTCATGCAGTCTGTTGATGTGTCTGGATGTTGCATGGCTTTGACAGCGTTCAACTTGAACTCGTCATCGTTGACTCTCAGGGTTATTTCCCCCTGTTGGACGTCAATGAGGGATCGTCCAGTTGCTAGGAAGGGTCTTCCTATAATGAGAGTAGCACTCTTGTGCTCCTCCATTTCCAGCACAACAAAGTCAGTGGGAAAGGCGAATGGCCCAACTCTGACAATCATGTCCTCAATCACGCCTGATGGGTATTTAGTGGAACCATCAGCAAGTTGGAGACATATCCGGGTTGGTTTAACTTCTTCAGTTAAGCCAAGCTTCCTGATAGTGGATGCAGGTATTAGGTTGATGCTTGCCCCAAGATCGCATAAAGCTGTCTTGGTGCAATCACCTTCTAATATGCATGGTATCAGAAAACTCCCAGGGTCTTTAAGCTTTTTAGGAAAGCTTTTCAGAATGACTGCACTGCATTCTTCAGTGAGGAGAACTCTTTCTGTTTCTCTCCACTCCTTTTTATGACTCAAGATCTCTTTCATGAACTTGGCATAAGAAGGTATTTGCTCAAGTGCCTCTGCAAATGGAATCTTTATTTCAAGAGTCCTTAGATAATCTGCAAAGCGAGCAAATTGCTTATCCTGATCCTCCTTCCGGAGTTTTTGAGGATAAGGTATCTTGGCTTTATATTCCTCAACCTTAGTGGTTAAAGAAGCCTTTTTAGAGGGGTTGTTGTCAGCACTTGTGTGTGTCTGATCCCTCACTGGCAATTGAATGCCAGAGTCAGAAGCTGGAGTGACGTTAGACGCCAGCTCACTGTCTGTTCCTGGCGCTGAACGCCAGTTTTGGGCATGGTCTAGGCGTTCAGCGCCAGCCTTCCACCCATTTTCTGGCGTTTTAGTGCCAGAATTATTTTTCCCTGGGCTCTTACTGTCCTCAGGGGAATCTTTGGTGGGTCGCTCATTTCTTGAATTTTTGATGCCTTGAGGTGGGGTATTTAATGTTTTCCCACTTCTTAATCGAACTGCTTGGCATTCTTCTGCTATTTGCTTTGATAGCTGCTGCTTTATTTGTTTAAACTGTTCGTCCATATGTATATTAGCTATCCTTGTCTCCTGTAACCTGTCTTTGAATTCAGCTAGCTGTTTTGTTAGAAAATCTAATTGCTGATTGAATTCAGCAGCTTGTTTTACAGTACTGAATTTAGCAGTTACTGTTTTAACCTCTTCATTCATGGAAGGGTTGCTGCTTAGATACAGATGCTGATTCCTGGCAACTGTATCAATGAGCTCTTGAGCTTCTTCAATTGTCTTTCTCATATGGATAGATCCACCAGCTGAGTAATCTAAAGACATCTGAGCTCCTTCTGCAAGTCCATAGTAGAAGATGTCTAACTGAACCCACTCTGAAAACATTTCAGAGGGGCATTTTCGTAGCATCTCTCTGTATCTCTCCCAGGCATCATAAAGAGATTCATTATCTCCTTATTTAAAGCCTTGGATGTCCAGCCTTAGCTGTGTCATCCTTTTTGGAGGGAAATATTGATTCAGGAATTTTTCTGTCAGCTGTTTCCATGTTCTTATGCTGGCCTTAGGTTGGTTATTTAACCACCTCTTGGCTTGATCTTTTACAGCAAATGGAAACAGTAATAGTCTGTAGACATCCTGATCTATTTCCTTATCATGTACTGTGTCAGCAATTTGTAAAAATTGTGCCAGAAACTCTGTAGGTTCTTCCTGTGGAAGACCGGAATACTGGCAACTTTGCTGCACCATGATAATGAGCTGAGGATTCAACTCAAAGCTACTAACTCCAATGGAGGGTATGCATATGCTACTCCCATACGAAGCAGTAGAGGGGTTAGAATATGACCCCAAAGTCCTCCTGGACTGTCCATCTCCACTTATGTCCATGATGGATCTATGGATATAACTTGGACTGATTTACCTTTTTATTTATTTTATTTTATAAGAAGTAAATACTTAAATAAAATAAAATAACTAAAAAGAATTTGAATTTTGAAATAAAATTTTTTTTTCTTAAAAAAAATTAAAAATAATTAGTAAAAAAAAAACGAAATTTTTGAAAAAGAGGGGAGATATTTTCGAAAATTTGAGAGAGAGAGAGTTAGTTAGGTAGTTTTGAAAAAGTTAAGAAACAAACAAAAAGTTGGTTAGTTAGTTGAAACAAATTTTGAAAAGATAGGAAGTTAGAAAAGATATTTTGAAAAGATATTTTTGAATTTAGTGAGGGAAGAGAAAAACAATAAGATAGTACAAGATTTAAAAATTTTAGATCTAATGCTCCTTGTTTTTGAAAAATTTGGAGGGAAAACACCAAGGAACACCAAACTTAAAAATTTTAAGATCAAGACACAAGGAAACTCAAGAACACTTTGAAGACTCACAAGAACACAAGAACATGAAGGAAGAACACCAAACTTCAAATTTTTAGAAAACCAAACCAAAATTTTCGAAAATCAAAGGGGAATCAACAAGAAAACACCAAACTTAAAGTTTGGCACAAGATTTAATAAAAAAATATTTTTGAAAAAGAAGGTTTTGAAAAGAGTATAAAAGATTCTAACCCAATCAAATTAATGTTCTAGCCAAATGAGTTATGGGACCTTCAAAAAAAAAATTTTAAGAAAGATTATCTTTGAAAACACCAAACTTAAAGTTTGGCACAGGATTTAATAGAAAAATTATTTTTGAAAAAGGTTTTTAAAAATATGATAGCCAATTATTATGAATGTAAACACCACGTTCTAAATAACTGAGCTACAAGTTTAAAGTATTTTAACAAGGGGTAATTAATAAAAGACTCTAAACCAAAAAAGAAAGATTTTTCCTAATCTAAGCAACAAAATAATCCGTCAGTTGTTCAAACACGAACAATCCCCGGCAACGGCGCCAAAAACTTGGTAGCAGAAATTGCGAATCACACTTTTCACAACTCGTACCACTAACCAGCAAGTGCACTGGGTCGTCCAAGTAATACCTTACGTGAGTAAGGGTCGAATCCCACGGAGATTGTTGGTTTGAAGCAATCTATGGTTATCTTGTAAATCTTAGTCAGGAAGTCAATTATGTTTATCAATTGAATTGTGAGTAACCAGTAGAGCATAAATTAAAAGTTACTTGTTGTGCAGTAATGGAGAATATGTTGGAGTTTTGGAGATGCTTTGTCTTCTGAATCTCTGCTTTCCTCTATCTTCTTGTTCACGCACGCACGTCCCCCTATGGCAAGCTGTGTGTTGGTGGATCACCATTGTCAATGGCTACCTTCCATCCTTCCAGTGAAAACTACGCTCACGCGCTCTGTCACAGCACGGCTAATCACCGGTTGGTTCTCGATCCGGTTGGAATAGGATTTACTATCCTTTTGCGTTTGTCACTAACGCCCAGCCCTCAGGAGTTTGAAGCTCGTCACAGTCATTCAATCCTTGAATCCTACTCGGAATACCACAGACAAGGTTTAGACTTTCCGGATTCTCATGAATGCTGCCATCAGTTCTAGCTTATTCCACGAAGATTCTGATTAAGGAATCTAAGAGATACTCATTCAATCGTATATAGAACGGAGGTGGTTGTCAGGCACACGTTCATGATTTGAGGAAGGTGATGAGTGTCACAGCTCATCACCTCCATCACAGTTAAGCGTGAATGAACATCTTAGATAGGAACAAGCGTGTTTGAATGGAAAACAGAAATACTTGCATTAATTCATCGAGACACAGCAGAGCTCCTCACCCCCAACAATGGGGTTTAGAGACTCATGCCGTCAGAGAATACAAAGTTTAGATCTGAAATGTCATGAGATACAAAATAAGTCTCTAAAAGTTGTTTAAATACTAAACCAGTAGCCTAGGGTTACAAAATATGAGTGGACTATGATGGATGATGCAGAGATCTACTTCTGGGGCCCACTTGGTGTGCTGGGGCCCACTTGGTGTGTGCTGGGGCTGAGATTTGAGTGAGTCACGTGCAGAGGCCATTTGTGGAGTTGAACGCCAGTTTTTATGCCAGTTTGGGCGTTCAACTCCAGTTTTTGATCCTTTTCTGGCGCTGGACGCCAGAATTGGGCAGAGAACTGGCGTTGAACGCCAGTTTACGTCGTCTATCCTTGTGCAAAGTATAGACTATTATATATTGCTGGAAATCCCTGGATGTCTACTTTCCAATGCAATTGGAATCATGCCATTTCGAGTTCTGTAGCTCCAGAAAATCCAATTTGAGTGCAGGGAGGTCAGAATCCAACAGCATTAGCAGTCCTTTTTCAGCCTGAATCAGATTTTTGCTCAGCTCCTTCAATTTTAGCCAGAAAAATACCTGAAATTACAGAAAAACACACAACTCATAGTAAAGTCCAGAAATATGAAGTTTTCCTAAAAACTACTAGAAATAGACTAAAAACTAACTAAAACATACTCTAAACTATATGAAATTATCCCCAAAAAGCGTATAAAATATCCGCTCATCAGGCGCGTTGCAACGTTGGCTGGGAGCGTTGCAACGGAGGTAGGGCACGTTGCAACATTGGCTGGGGGCGTTGCAACGGATGCTGGGCGCGTTGCAACGGATGCTGGGGGCGGTGCAACGTTGGCTGGGCGCGTTGCAACGGAGGCAGGGTGCGTTGCAACGTTGGCCGGGCGCGTTGCAACGTTGGCCGGGCGCGTCGCAACGGATGCTGGTGATGTTGCAACGGAGGCAGGGCGCGTTGCAACAGATACTGGGTTAGGTGCATCGTTGGCTGGTTTCGTTGCAACGGAGGCACCCGCCGTTGCAACGATGGCTCGGAGCGTTGCAACGAAGGAGCCAAATTTTCATATCTCATAATTGGCTGGTGCATTTTTTCTAAAATTTAGAGGGAACCTTGGTAATATTATGTGAAGGCTGCACACAAAAATCCAGGTCAAAAATCACACGTTTGCTCCATTTTTCATTTTTTTTGAATTTCCGGCTTCCCGGGCGGTAAAAAAATCGGCAAAAAAAATCGGCACGGTGTAAATTCACCAAATTTGAGGGATGGAAAGATATTATTTTTCTAGAGGTTGTTGCAAAAAACGGCGTCAAAATTCGACCTCTAGAGCACTTTCCTTGAGTATGTCTCCTCACGGAAATGGACGTCTACCCGTGGCACTTTGGTAATGGCTCGGCAGCCTATTATAGGGGGGAGGGGTGTCACGCTGCTGAAACTCGAGTTGCCCAAAGGCTTGCTGGGCACAATGCCAGCAAGATGCACGTTGCCTTGCCATCCCCTAGGCACACTAGCAAGCACATTGTGGTTGTGGTGTGCCGCCGGGCTCCCCCGCCCCCAACGGAGGCACCCGCCGTTGCAACGGAGGCACCCGCCGTTGCAACGGAGGAGCCAAATTTTCATATCTCAGAATTGGCTCGTGCATTTTTCGTGAAATTTTGAGGGAACCTTGGTAATATTATGTGAAGGCTGCACACAAAAATCCAGGTCAAAAATCGCACGTTTGCTCCGTTTTTCATTTTTTTTGAATTTCCGGCTTTCCGGGCGGTAAAAAAATCGTCAAAAAAAATCCACATGGTGTAAATTCACCAAATTTTGAGGATGAAAAGATCTTATTTTTCTAGAGGTTGTTGCAAAAAACGGCATCAAAATTCGACCTCTAGAGCACTTTCCTTGAGTATGTCTCCTCACGGAAAAGGATGTCTACCCGTGGCACTTTGGTAATGGCTCGGCAGCCTATTATAGGGGGAGGGGTGTCGTGCTGCTGAAACTCGAGTTGCGCAAAGGCTTGCTGGGCGCAATGCCAGAAAGATGCATGTTGCCTTGCCATCCCCTAGGCACACTA
>NC_142442.1:51552500-51555000 GCF_059453495.1 Arachis ipaensis
CACTCTTGGAAAAGGTTTCTGGACCAAAGATATTGTGGTTTAAGTTAGTATTTGAGCACAAACATTAACTTAAACTTATTCTGGTATGAAACCCAATTGAATATCATGGTTTATGGGATTGGGCCTGAAGGATTGATGAGTCTGAAATTTCAATTTATTGAGTCATGTGCCATTATTTGATTATCACTAAGTTGGCTCAATGAATGTTACAGAATTTGGACCAGCAGCCTCATCAAGATTATGGATCATAAACCCAAGGCAAAAGGAAAGCAGGGAGAGGCCTCAAAGCCCAAGAAACACAACAGAAGCTCAATATAGAAAGTGTATAAATAGGATAGAATTTAAGTTAGAGAGGACTTTTACCTTCACTTTCAGCTAGTTTTCATATCTTTGTAATTGAATTCAGAGCTATGACTCACTAAACCCCCTTTCATTGGGTTAGGGAGCTCTATTGTAATTCAATGAATCAACAATAGTTTATCTTCTTCTTCAATCTTTTCTCTTGAATTTTGTTAGAAAGCTTCTCGATCTAATTCCATTGGGTAGTTGTCTTGGGAAAGAAACTACCCATAATTGGAATCCTTCGGAACCTTGGGAAAGGAATGGAGGATTCATGCTAGAGAAGCTTTCTCACAGTGAATTGGATTGGGGTTTGGATGGATATTGTGACATGTAATCCTACCAAATTGTGGTTCATGAAACTGTGTAGTATAATCAGTGATCGAGCATCATCTCTTCTTATGAACATTTAAACCAAGGGATTGGGAATTTGTTCATTTTTAGAGAGAATTGGTGAGCCAAGGGATTGGGATCCAATCATATAAGATT
Organism: Arachis ipaensis; assembly: GCF_059453495.1. Classification (NCBI taxonomy): domain Eukaryota; kingdom Viridiplantae; phylum Streptophyta; class Magnoliopsida; order Fabales; family Fabaceae; genus Arachis; species Arachis ipaensis. Next base: position 51,553,329 of record NC_142442.1, read on the forward strand.
GCCAAGCAAAATTCAATGAACGCATTGCTTGAGGAAGAGATAAACATGTTCTAATTCGGAGATCTCAATATCTCCTATAACCCAATGAATTCCCCAATTCTGATTACATCTTCTCTTTACATTCTGCAACTCAATTCATGCAATCACCCCCATTCCCTTTTAATTTCAGCAATTTAGTTTCTGCTCTTTAATTCATGCAATTTAAGATTCCGCCATTTCAATTTTTTGTCATTTACTTTTCCCTCCAATTTTACATTCCGCAATTCTCATCTCAATCTTGATTCCGCTCAACTAGAACACACTTCTAATCCGAATTGCTCACTCAACCAATCCTTGTGGGATTCGACCTCACTCTATTGTGAGTTTTTACTTGACGATAACCGGTGCACTTGCCGGAAGGAATTTTGCCGATCGTGCAATTTCCTAAATCGTAGCATAACTAGTTTATGTGCATCACTGGTGACGTTGCAACGGAGGCAGGGCGCGTTGCAACGGATGCTGGTGACGTTGCAAAGTTGGCTGGGGGCGTCGCAACGGAGGCAGGTCGCGTTGCCACGGTTGCTGGTGACGTTGCAACGGAGGCAGGGCGCATTGCAACGGATGCTGGTGACGTTGCAACGGAGGCAGGGCGCGTTGCAATGGATGCTGGTGACGTTGCAACAGAGGCAGGGCGCGTTGCAACGTTGGCTGGAGCGTTGCAACGGAGGCAGGGCGCGTTGCAACGTTGGCTGGGGGCGTTGCAACGGATGCTGGGCGCGTTGCAACGGATGCTGGGGGCGGTGCAACGTTGGCTGGGCGCGTTGCAACGGAGGCAGGGTGCGTTGCAACGTTGGCCGGGCGCGTCGCAACGGATGCTGGTGACGTTGCAACGGAGGCAGGGCGCGTTGCAACGGATGCTGGGTTAGGTGCATCGTTGGCTGGTTTCGTTGCAACGGAGGCACCCGCCGTTGCAACGATGGCTCGGAGCGTAGCAACGAAGGATCCAAATTTTCATATCTCATAATTGGCTCGTGCATTTTCTCTAAAATTTTGAGGGAACCTTGGTAATATTATGTGAAGGCTGCACACAAAAATCCAGGTCAAAAATCGCACGTTTGCTCCGTTTTTCATTTTTTTTGAATTTCCGGCTTTCCGGGCGGTAAAAAAATCGTCAAAAAAAATCCACACGGTGTAAATTCACCAAATTTGGGGGATGGAAAGATCTTATTTTTCTAGAGGTTGTTGCAAAAAACGGCGTCAAAATTCGACCTCTAGAGCACTTTCCTTGAGTATGTCTCCTCACGGAAAAGGACGTCTACCCGTGGCACTTTGGTAATGGCTCGGCAGCCTATTATAGGGGGGAGGGGTGTCCCGGTGCTGAAACTCGAGTTGCCCAAAGGCTTGCTGGGCGCAATTCCAGCAAGATGCACGTTGCCTTGCCATCCCCTAGGCACACTAGCAAGCACGTTGTGGTTGTGGTGTGCCGCCGGGCTCCCCCGCCCCCAACGGAGGCACCCGCCGTTGCAACGATGGCTCGGAGCGTTGCAACGGAGGAGCCAAATATTCATATCTCAGAATTGGCTCGTGCATTTTTCGTGAAATTTTGAGGGAACCTTGGTAATATTATGTGAAGGCTGCACACAAATATCCAGGTCAAAAATCGCACGTTTGCTCCGTTTTTCATTTTTTTTGA
>NC_142442.1:51565000-51567500 GCF_059453495.1 Arachis ipaensis
GGAACCTTGGTAATATTATGTGAAGGCTGCACACAAAAATCCAGGTCAAAAATCGCACGTTTGCTCCATTTTTCATTTTTTTTTAATTTCCGGCTATCCGGGCGGTAAAAAAATCGTCAAAAAAAATCCACACGGTGTAAATTCACCAAATTTTGAGGATGGAAAGATCTTATTTTTCTAGAGGTTGTTGCAAAAAACGGCGTCAAAATTCGACCTCTAGAGCACTTTCCTTGAGTATGTCTCCTCACGGAAAAGGACGTCTACCCGTGGCACTTTGGTAATGGCTCGGCAGCCTATTATAGGGGGGAGGGGTGTCCCGGTGCTGAAACTCGAGTTGCCCAAAGGCTTGCTGGGCGCAATGCCAGCAAGATGCACGTTGCCTTGCCATCCCCTAGGCACACTAGCAAGCACGTTGTGGTTGTGGTGTGCCGCCGGGCTCCCCCGCCCCCAACGGAGGCACCCGCCGTTGCAACGATGGCTCGGAGCGTTGCAACGGAGGAGCCAAATTTTCATATCTCAGAATTGGCTCGTGCATTTTTCGTGAAATTTTGAGGGAACCTTGGTAATATTATGTGAAGGCTGCACACAAAAATCCAGGTCAAAAATCGCACGTTTGCTCCGTTTTTCATTTTTTTTGAATTTCCGGCTATCCGGGCGGTAAAAAAATCGTCAAAAAAAATCCACACGGTGTAAATTCACCAAATTTTGAGGATGGAAAGATCTTATTTTTCTAGAGGTTGTTGCAAAAAACGGCGTCAAAATTCGACCTCTAGAGCACTTTTCATGAGTATGTCTCCTCACGGAAAAGGACGTCTACCCGTGGCACTTTGGTAATGGCTCGGCAGCCTATTATAGGGGGGAGGGGTGTCACGCTGCTGAAACTCGAGTTGCCCAAAGGCTTGCTGGGCGCAATGCCAGCAAGATGCACGTTGCCTTGTCATCCCCTAGGCACACTAGCAAGCACGTTGTGGTTGTGGTGTGCCGCCGGGCTCCCCCGCCCCCAACGGAGGCACCCGCCGTTGCAACGATGGCTCGGAGCGTTGCAACGGAGGAGCCAAATATTCATATCTCAGAATTGGCTCGTGCATTTTTCGTGAAATTTTGAGGGAACCTTGGTAATATTATGTGAAGGCTGCACACAAAAATCCAGGTCAAAAATCGCACGTTTTCTCCGTTTTTCATTTTTTTTGAATTTCCGGCTATCCGGGCGGTAAAAAAATCGTCAAAAAAAATCCACACGGTGTAAATTCACCAAATTTTGAGGATGGAAAGATCTTATTTTTCTAGAGGTTGTTGCAAAAAACGGCGTCAAAATTCGACCTCTAGAGCACTTTTCATGAGTATGTCTCCTCACGGAAAAGGACGTCTACCCGTGGCACTTTGGTAATGGCTCGGCAGCCTATTATAGGGGGGAGGGGTGTCACGCTGCTGAAACTCGAGTTGCCCAAAGGCTTGCTGGGCGCAATGCCAGCAAGATGCACGTTGCCTTGTCATCCCCTAGGCACACTAGCAAGCACGTTGTGGTTGTGGTGTGCCGCCGGGCTCCCCCGCCCCCAACGGAGGCACCCGCCGTTGCAACGATGGCTCGGAGCGTTGCAACGGAGGAGCCAAATATTCATATCTCAGAATCGGCTCGTGCATTTTTCGTGAAATTTTGAGGGAACCTTGGTAATATTATGTGAAGGCTGCACACAAAAATCCAGGTCAAAAATCGCACGTTTTCTCCGTTTTTCATTTTTTTTGAATTTCCGGCTATCCGGGCGGTAAAAAAATCGTCAAAAAAAATCCACACGGTGTAAATTCACCAAATTTTGAGGATGGAAAGATCTTATTTTTCTAGAGGTTGTTGCAAAAAACGGCGTCAAAATTCGACCTCTAGAGCACTTTTCATGAGTATGTCTCCTCACGGAAAAGGACGTCTACCCGTGGCACTTTGGTAATGGCTCGGCAGCCTATTATAGGGGGGAGGGGTGTCACGCTGCTGAAACTCGAGTTGCCCAAAGGCTTGCTGGGTGCAATGCCAGCAAGATGCACGTTGCCTTGTCATCCCCTAGGCACACTAGCAAGCACGTTGTGGTTGTGGTGTGCCGCCGGGCTCCCCCGCCCCCAACGGAGGCACCCGCCGTTGCAACGATGGCTCGGAGCGTTGCAACGGAGGAGCCAAATATTCATATCTCAGAATTGGCTCGTGCATTTTTCGTGAAATTTTGAGGGAACCTTGGTAATATTATGTGAAGGCTGCACACAAAAATCCAGGTCAAAAATCGCACGTTTGCTCCGTTTTTCATTTTTTTTGAATTTCCGGCTATCCGGGCGGTAAAAAAATCGTCAAAAAAAATCCACACGGTGTAAATTCACCAAATTTTGAGGATGGAAATATCTTATTTTTCTAGAGGTTGTTGCAAAAAACGGCGTCAAAATTTGACCTCTAGAGCACTTTCCTTGAGTATGTCTCCTCACGGAAAAGGATGTCTACCCGTGGCACTTTGGTAATGGCTCG
>NC_142442.1:51587500-51590000 GCF_059453495.1 Arachis ipaensis
GCAACGGATGCTGAGCGCGTTGCAACGTTGGCTGGTGACGTTGCAACGGATGCTGGTGACGTTGCAACGGAGGCAGGGCGCGTTGCAACGTTGGCTGGGGGCGTTGCAACGGAGGCAGGTCGCGTTGCCACGGTTGCTGGTGACGTTGCAACGGAGGCAGGGCGCGTTGCAACGGATGCTGGTGACGTTGCAAAGTTGGCTGGGGGCGTCGCAACGGAGGCAGGTCGCGTTGCCACGGTTGCTGGTGACGTTGCAACGGAGGCAGGGCGCATGGCAACGGATGCTGGTGACGTTGCAACGGAGGCAGGGCGCGTTGCAACGGATGCTGGTGACGTTGCAACGGAGGCAGGGCGCGTTGCAACGTTGGCTGGGAGCGTTGCAACAGAGGCAGGGCGCGTTGCAACGTTGGCTGGGGGCGTTGCAACGGATGCTGGGCGCATTGCAACGGATGCTGGGGGCGGTGCAACGTTGGCTGGGCGCGTTGCAACGGAGGCAGGGTGCGTTGCAACGTTGGCCGGGCGCGTCGCAACGGATGCTGGTGACGTTGCAACGGAGGCAGGACGCGTTGCAACGGATGCTGGGTTAGGTGCATCGTTGCCTGGTTCCGTTGCAACGGAGGCACCCGCCGTTGCAACGATGGCTCGGAGCGTTGCAACGAAGGAGCCAAATTTTCATATCTCATAATTGGCTCGTGAATTTTCTCTAATATTTTGAGGGAACCTTGGTAATATTATGTGAAGGCTGCACACAAAAATCCAGGTCAAAAATCGCACGTTTGTTCCGTTTTTCATTTTTTTTGAATTTCCGGCTTTTCGGGCGGTAAAAAAATCGTCAAAAAAATCCACACGGTGTAAATTCACCAAATTTGGGGGATGGAAAGATCTTATTTTTCTAGAGGTTGTTGCAAAAAACGGCGTCAAAATTCGACCTCTAGAGCACTTTCCTTGAGTATGTCTCCTCACGGAAAAGGACGTCTACCCGTGGCACTTTGGTAATGGCTCGGCAGCCTATTATAGGGGGGAGGGGTGTCCCGGTGCTGAAACTCGAGTTGCCCAAAGGCTTGCTGGGCGCAATGCCAGCAAGATGCACGTTGCCTTGCCATCCCCTAGGGACACTAGCAAGCACGTTGTGGTTGTGGTGTGCCGCCGGGCTCCCCCGCCCCCAACGGAGGCACCCGCCGTTGCAACGATGGCTCGGAGCGTTGCAACGCAGGAGCCAAATTTTCATATCTCAAAATTGGCTCGTGCATTTTTCGTGATATTTTGAGGGAACCTTGGTAATATTATGTGAAGGCTGCACACAAAAATCCAGGTCAAAAATCGCACGTTTGCTCCATTTTTCATTTTTTTTTAATTTCCGGCTATCCGGGCGGTAAAAAAATCGTCAAAAAAAATCCACACGGTGTAAATTCACCAAATTTTGAGGATGGAAAGATCTTATTTTTCTAGAGGTTGTTGCAAAAAACGGCGTCAAAATTCGACCTCTAGAGCACTTTCCTTGAGTATGTCTCCTCACGGAAAAGGACGTCTACCCGTGGCACTTTGGTAATGGCTCGGCAGCCTATTATAGGGGGGAGGGGTGTCCCGGTGCTGAAACTCGAGTTGCCCAAAGGCTTGCTGGGCGCAATGCCAGCAAGATGCACGTTGCCTTGCCATCCCCTAGGCACACTAGCAAGCACGTTGTGGTTGTGGTGTGCCGCCGGGCTCCCCCGCCCCCAACGGAGGCACCCGCCGTTGCAACGATGGCTCGGAGCGTTGCAACGGAGGAGCCAAATTTTCATATCTCAGAATTGGCTCGTGCATTTTTCGTGAAATTTTGAGGGAACCTTGGTAATATTATGTGAAGGCTGCACACAAAAATCCAGGTCAAAAATCGCACGTTTGCTCCGTTTTTCATTTTTTTTGAATTTCCGGCTATCCGGGCAGTAAAAAAATCGTCAAAAAAAATCCACACGGTGTAAATTCACCAAATTTTGAGGATGGAAAGATCTTATTTTTCTAGAGGTTGTTGCAAAAAACGGCGTCAAAATTCGACCTCTAGAGCACTTTTCATGAGTATGTCTCCTCACGGAAAAGGACGTCTACCCGTGGCACTTTGGTAATGGCTCGGCAGCCTATTATAGGGGGGAGGGGTGTCACGCTGCTGAAACTCGAGTTGCCCAAAGGCTTGCTGGGCGCAATGCCAGCAAGATGCACGTTGCCTTGTCATCCCCTAGGCACACTAGCAAGCACGTTGTGGTTGTGGTGTGCCGCCGGGCTCCCCCGCCCCCAACGGAGGCACCCGCCGTTGCAACGATGGCTCGGAGCGTTGCAACGGAGGAGCCAAATATTCATATCTCAGAATTGGCTCGTGCATTTTTCGTGAAATTTTGAGGGAACCTTGGTAATATTATGTGAAGGCTGCACACAAAAATCCAGGTCAAAAATCGCACGTTTTCTCCGTTTTTCATTTTTTTTGAATTTCCGGCTATCCGGGCGGTAAAAAAATCGTCAAAAAAAAT
>NC_142442.1:51600000-51602500 GCF_059453495.1 Arachis ipaensis
GGATGCTGGGGACGTTGCAACGGAGGCAGGGCGCGTCGCAATGTTGGCTGGGGGCATTGCAACGTTGGCTGGAGGCGTTGCAACGGAGGCAGGGTGCGTTGCAACGTTGGCCGGTGACGTTGCAACGGAGGCAGGTCGCTTTGCAACGGATGCTGGGATCGTTGCAACGGAAGGCAGGGCGCGTTGCAACGTTGGCTGGGGGCGTTGCAACGGATGCTGAGCGCGTTGCAACGTTGGCTGGTGACGTTGCAACGGATGCTGGTGACGTTGCAACGGAGGCAGGGCGCGTTGCAACGTTGGCTGGGGGCGTTGCAACGGAGGCAGGTCGCGTTGCCACGGTTGCTGGTGACGTTGCAACGGAGGCAGGGCGCGTTGCAACGGATGCTGGTGACGTTGCAAAGTTGGCTGGGGGCGTCGCAACGGAGGCAGGTCGCGTTGCCACGGTTGCTGGTGACGTTGCAACGGAGGCAGGGCGCGTTGCAACGGATGCTGGTGACGTTGCAACGGAGGCAGGGCGCGTTGCAACGGATGCTGGTGACGTTGCAACGGAGGCAGGGCGCGTTGCAACGTTGGCTGGGAGCGTTGCAACAGAGGCAGGGCGCGTTGCAACGTTGGCTGGGGGCGTTGCAACGGATGCTGGGCGCGTTGCAACGGATGCTGGGGGCGGTGCAACGTTGGCTGGGCGCGTTGCAACGGAGGCAAGGTGCGTTGCAACGTTGGCCGGGCGCGTCGCAACGGATGCTGGTGACGTTGCAACGGAGGCAGGACGCGTTGCAACGGATGCTGGGTTAGGTGCATCGTTGCCTGGTTTCGTTGCAACGGAGTTACCCGCCGTTGCAACGATGGCTCGGAGCGTTGCAACGAAGGAGCCAAATTTTCATATCTCATAATTGGCTCGTGAATTTTCTCTAAAATTTTGAGGGAACCTTGGTAATATTATGTGAAGGCTGCACACAAAAATCCAGGTCAAAAATCGCATGTTTGCTCCGTTTTTCATTTTTTTTGAATTTCCGGCTTTCCGGGCGGTAAAAAAATCGTCAAAAAAAATCCACACGGTGTAAATTCACCAAATTTGGGGGATGGAAAGATCTTATTTTTCTAGAGGTTGTTGCAAAAAACGGCGTCAAAATTCGACCTCTAGAGCACTTTTCATGAGTATGTCTCCTCACGGAAAAGGACGTCTACCCGTGGCACTTTGGTAACGGCTCGGCAGCCTATTATAGGGGGGAGGGGTGTCACGCTGCTGAAACTCGAGTTGCCCAAAGGCTTGCTGGGCGCAATGCCAGCAAGATGCACGTTGCCTTGCCATCCCCTAGGCACACTAGCAAGCACGTTGTGGTTGTGGTGTGCCGCCGGGCTCCCCCGCCCCCAACGGAGGCACCCGCCGTTGCAACGATGGCTCGGAGCGTTGCAACGTTGGCTGGGGGCGTTGCAACGGATGTTGAGCGCGTTGCAACGTTGGCTGGTGACGTTGCAACGGATGCTGGTGACGTTGCAACGGAGGCAGGGCGCGTTGCAACGTTGGCTGGGGGCGTTGCAACGGAGGCAGGTCGCGTTGCCACGGTTGCTGGTGACGTTGCAACGGAGGCAGGGCGCGTTGCAACGGATGCTGGTGACGTTGCAAAGTTGGCTGGGGGCGTCGCAACGGAGGCAGGTCGCGTTGCCACGGTTGCTGGTGACGTTGCAACGGAGGCAGGGCGCGTTGCAACGGATGCTGGTGACGTTGCAACGGAGGCAGGGCGCGTTGCAACGTTGGCTGGGAGCGTTGCAACGGAGGCAGGGCGCGTTGCAACGTTGGCTGGGGGCGTTGCAACGGATGCTGGGCGCGTTGCAACGGATGCTGGGGGCGGTGCAACGTTGGCTGGGCGCGTTGCAATGGAGGCAGGGTGCGTTGCAACGTTGGCCGGGCGCGTCGCAACGGATGCTGGTGACGTTGCAACGGAGGCAGGGCGCGTTGCAACGGATGCTGGGTTAGGTGCATCGTTGGCTGGTTTCGTTGCAACGGAGGCACCCGCCGTTGCAACGATGGCTCGGAGCGTTGCAATGAAGGAGCCAAATTTTCATATCTCATAATTGGCTCGTGCATTTTCTCTAAAATTTTGAGGGAACCTTGGTAATATTATGTGAAGGCTGCACACAAAAATCCAGGTCAAAAATCGCACGTTTGCTCCGTTTTTCATTATTTTTGAATTTCCGGCTATCCGGGCGGTAAAAAAATTGTCAAAAAAAATCCACACGGTGTAAATTCACCAAATTTGTGGGATGGAAAGATCTTATTTTTCTAGAGGTTGTTGCAAAAAACGGCGTCAAAATTCGACCTCTAGAGCACTTTTCAATAGTATGTCTCCTCACGGAAAAGGATGTCTACCCGTGGCACTTTGGTAATGGCTCGGCAGCCTATTATAGGGGGGAGGGGTGTCGTGCTGCTGAAACTCGAGTTGCCCAAAGGCTTGCTGGGCACAATGCCAGCAAGATGCACGTTGCCTCGCCATCCCCTAGG
>NC_142442.1:51612500-51615000 GCF_059453495.1 Arachis ipaensis
GGCACCCGCCGTTGCAACGATGGCTCGGAGCGTTGCAACGGAGGAGCCAAATTTTCATATCTCAAAATTGGCTCGTGCATTTTTCGTGATATTTTGAGGGAACCTTGGTAATATTATGTGAAGGCTGCACACAAAAATCCAGGTCAAAAATCGCACGTTTGCTCCGTTTTTCATTTTTTTTTGAATTTCCGGCTATCCGGGCGGTAAAAAAATCGTCAAAAAAAATCCACACGGTGTAAATTCACCAAATTTTGAGGATGGAAAGATCTTATTTTTCTAGAGGTTGTTGCAAAAAACGGCGTCAAAATTCGACATCTAGAGCACTTTTCATGAGTATGTCTCCTCACGGAAAAGGACGTCTACCCGTGGCACTTTGGTAATGGCTCGGCAGCCTATTATAGGGGGGAGGGGTGTCACGCTGCTGAAACTCGAGTTGCCCAAAGGCTTGCTGGGCGCAATGCCAGCAAGATGCACGTTGCCTTGTCATCCCCTAGGCACACTAGCAAGCACGTTGTGGTTGTGGTGTGCCGCCGGGCTCCCCCGCCCCCAACGGAGGCACCCGCCGTTGCAACGATGGCTCGGAGCGTTGCAACGGAGGAGCCAAATTTTCATATCTCAGAATTGGCTCGTGAATTTTTCGTGATATTTTGAGGGAACCTTGGTAATATTATGTGAAGGCTGCACACAAAAATCCAGGTCAAAAATCGCACGTTTGCTCCGTTTTTCATTTTTTTTTGAATTTCCGGCTATCCGGGCGGTAAAAAAATCGTCAAAAAAAATCCACATGGTGTAAATTCACCAAATTTTGAGGATGGAAAGATATTATTTTTCTAGAGGTTGTTGCAAAAAATGGCGTCAAAATTCGACCTCTAGAGCACTTTTCATGAGTATGTCTCCTCACGGAAAAGGACGTCTACCCGTGGCACTTTGGTAATGGCTCGGCAGCCTATTATAGGGGGGAGGGGTGTCACGCTGCTGAAACTCGAGTTGCCCAAAGGCTTGCTGGGCGCAATGCCAGCAAGATGCACGTTGCCTTGTCATCCCCTAGGCACACTAGCAAGCACGTTGTGGTTGTGGTGTGCCGTCGGGCTCCCCCGCCCCCAACGGAGGCACCCGCCGTTGCAACGATGGCTCGGAGCGTTGCAACGGAGGAGCCAAATATTCATATCTCAGAATTGGCTCGTGCATTTTTCGTGAAATTTTGAGGGAACCTTGGTAATATTATGTGAAGGCTGCACACAAAAATCCAGGTCAAAAATCGCACGTTTGCTCCATTTTTCATTTTTTTTGAATTTCCGGCTATCCGGGCGGTAAAAAAATCGTCAAAAAAAATCCACACAGTGTAAATTCACCAAATTTTGAGGATGGAAAGATCTTATTTTTCTAGAGATTGTTGCAAAAAACGGCGTCAAAATTTGACCTCTAGAGCACTTTCCTTGAGTATGTCTCCTCACGGAAAAGGATGTCTACCCGTGGCACTTTGGTAATGGCTCGGCAGCCTATTATAGGGGGGAGGGGTGTCGTGCTGCTGAAACTCGAGTTGCCCAAAGGCTTGCTGGGCGCAATGCCAGCAAGATGCACGTTGCCTCGCCATCCCCTAGGCACACTAGCAAGCACGTTGTGGTTGTGGTGTGCCGCCGGGGTCCCCCGCCCCGGGTCGAAGGTCGAGCACGGGCGTCCGGCTGCGGCGAACCCCGATCACCGAAGGACCAACAAGAAGGGAAACACGTCCGTGCATGGCCCACCTAGGCACCACCTAGGGAGCATGGCGTGGTGGAGTTGTGCCTTGGTCACACGCTCGGGGCAACACCTTGTGCTCGGCCCAGGACTAGGGGGATCATCCCAAGTCCGAGCACGACGTGGGAACGGCGGGCGGCCTGTTCGCCCCCGCGAGGGGCAACGCGGCTTGCGCAGCCCAACGCTTTGCCAGGCCTAGTGTGGCGCACGACGCGGATGATGGATATGCGTGCGGCAGCGGGTGTCGTGGGCAGGGGGCAACGCGACGTGCTCGTCCCAGCACTTTGAGGGGGCACGTTGCGGAAGACAGTTACCTGTTCGTGTCCACTCCCGAGGGGCAACGTGTCGTGCTCGCCCTACGTCTAGGGTCGACGTACGACGGTGCCCGATGCGGTGTGGGTTGGGCGTGTTGCTTAAGACGGTGCGGCTGTCTGGCTATCGCCCGAAGCACCTCACGCATCTGGCTGTCCCTTGAATGTTCTTCGTCGCTTCCCCCGAACCCTGCCCAGCGGCGCTGACTCGGCTACCTCGTGCGCTTCCGCTTGCCTGCACGCGCCTAGGCGTGCGGGGCGCGGTTCGTCCGGGCGTGCTGTGTTTGCGGACCGTGGTGGCGGATGAGTGGTGTGTGGGTTATGCGTGTGGCTTTATCTAGACGGTGCAGCTGTTTGGTTATTGTCCGAAGCGCCTGACGCTTCGGGCTGTCCCTCGAGTCTCCTTCGTCCCTTCCTTTGAAACCTGCCCAGCGGCGTTGGCTCGGCCCTCC
>NC_142442.1:51622500-51625000 GCF_059453495.1 Arachis ipaensis
CGTCGCAACGTTGGCTGGGGGCGTTGCAACGTTGGCTGGAGGCGTTGCAACGGAGGTAGGGTGCGTTGCAACGTTGGTCGGTGACATTGCAACGGAGGCAGGTCGCTTTGCAACGGATGCTGGGATCGTTGCAACGGAAGGCAGGGCGCGTTGCAACGTTGGCTGGGGGCATTGCAACGGATGCTGAGCACGTTGCAACGTTGGCTGGTGACGTTGCAACGGATGCTGGTGACGTTGCAACGAAGTCAGGGCGCGTTGCAACATTGGCTGGGGGCGTTGCAACGGAGGCAGGTCGCGTTGCCACGGTTGCTGGTGACGTTGCAACGGAGGCAGGGCGCGTTGCAACGGATGCTGGTGACGTTGCAATGGAGGCAGGGCGCGTTGCAACGGATGCTGGGTTAGGTGCATCGTTGGCTGGTTTCGTTGCAACGGAGGCACACGCCGTTGCAACGATGGCTCGGAGCGTTGCAACGAAGGAGCCAAATTTTCATATCTCATAATTGGCTCGTGCATTTTCTCTAAAATTTTGAGGGAACCTTGGTAATATTATGTGAAGGCTGCACACAAAAATCCAGGTCAAAAATCGCACGTTTGCTCCGTTTTTCATTTTTTTTTAATTTCCGGCTTTCCGGGCGGTAAAAAAATCGTCAAAAAAAATCCACACGGTGTAAATTCACCAAATTTGGGGGATGGAAAGATCTTATTTTTCTAGAGGTTGTTGAAAAAAACGGCGTCAAAATTCGACCTCTAGAGCACTTTCCTTGAGTATGTCTCCTCACGGAAAAGGACGTCTACCCGTGGCACTTTGGTAATGGCTCGGCAGCCTATTATAGGGGGAGGGGTGTCCCGGTGCTGAAACTCGAGTTACCCAAAGGCTTGCTCGGCGCAATGCCAGCAAGATGCACGTTGCCTTGCCATCCCCTAGGCACACTAGCAAGCACGTTGTGGTTGTGGTGTGCCGCCGGGCTCCCCTGCCCCCAACGGAGGCACCCGCCGTTGCAACGATGGCTCGGAGCGTTGCAACGGAGGAGCCAAATATTCATATCTCAGAATTGGCTCGTGCAATTTTCGTGAAATTTTGAGGGAACCTTGGTAATATTATGTGAAGGCTGCACACAAAAATCCAGGTCAAAAATCGCACGTTTGCTCCGTTTTTCATTTTTTTTGAATTTCCGGCTATCCGGGCGGTAAAAAAATCGTCAAAAAAAATCCACACGGTGTAAATTCACCAAATTTTGAGGATGGAAAGATCTTATTTTTCTAGAGGTGTTTGCAAAAAACGGTGTCAAAATTCGACCTCTAGGGCACTTTCCTTGAGTATGTCTCCTCACGAAAAAGGATGTCTACCCGTGGCACTTTGGTAATGGCTCGGCAGCCTATTATAGGGGGGAGGGGTGTCGTGCTGCTGAAACTCGAGTTGCCCAAAGGCTTGCTGGGCGCAATGCCAGCAAGATGCATGTTGCCTCGCCATCCCCTAGGCACACTAGCAAGCACGTTGTGGTTGTGGTGTGCCGCCGGGGTCCCCCGCCCCGGGTCCAAGGTCGAGCACGGGCGTCCGGCTGCGGCGAACCCCGATCACCGAAGGACCAACAAGAAGGGAAACACGTCCGTGCATGGCCCACCTAGGCACCACCTAGGGAGCATGGCGTGGTGGAGTTGTGCCTTGGGCACACGCTCGGGGCAACACCTTGTGCTCGGCCCAGGACTAGGGGGATCATCCCAAGTCCGAGCACAACGTGGGAACGGCGGGCGGCCTGTTCGCCCTCGCGAGGGGCAACGCGGCTTTCGTAGCCCAACGCTTGGCCAGGCCTAGTGTGGCGCACGACGCGGATGATGGATATGCGTGCGGCAGCGGGTGTCGTGGGCAGGGGGCAACGCGACGTGCTCGTCCCAGCACTTTGAGGGGGCACGTTGCGGAAGACGGTTACCTGTTCGTGTCCACTCCCGAGGGGCAACGTGTCGTGCTCGCCCTACGTCTAGGGTCGACATACGACGGTGCCCGATGCGGTGTGGGTTGGGCGTGTTGCTTAAGACGGTGCGGCTGTCCGGCTATCGCCCGAAGCACCTCACGCATCTGGCTGTCCCTTGAATGTTCTTCGTCGCTTCCCCCGAACCCTGCCCAGCGGCGCTGACTCGGCTACCTCGTGCGCTTCCGCTTGCCTGCACGCGCCTAGGCGTGCGGGGCGCGGTTCGTCCGGGAGTGCTGTGTTTGCGGACCGTGGTGGCGGATGAGCGGTGTGTGGGTTGTGCGTGTGGCTTTATCTAGACGGTGCAGCTGTTCGGTTATTGTCCGAAGCGCCTGACGCTTCGGGCTGTCCCTCGAGTCTCCTTCGTCCCTTCCTTTGAAACCTGCCCAGCGGCGTTCGCTCGGCCCTCCCGTATGCTTCCGCTTGCCTGCACGCGCCTAGGTGTGCGGGGCGCGGTTCGTCCGGGTGTGCTGTGTTTGCGGACCGTGGTGGCGGATGAGCGGTGTGTGGGTTGTGCGTGTGGCTTTATCTAG
>NC_142442.1:51632500-51635000 GCF_059453495.1 Arachis ipaensis
GGATGCTGCGCGCGTTGCAACGTTGGCTGGGGGCGTTGCAGCGGAGGCAGGTCGCGTTGCAACGTTGGCTGGGGGCGTTGCAACGTTGGCTGGGGGCGTTGCAACGTTGGCTGGGGGCGTTGCAACGGAGGCAGGGTGCGTTGCAACGTTGGCCGGTGACGTTGCAACGGAGGCAGGTCGCTTTGCAACGGATGCTGGGATCGTTGCAACGGAAGCTGGGGGCATTGCAACGTTGGCTGGGGGCGTTGCAACGGATGCCGAGCGCGTTGCAACGTTGGCTGGTGACGTTGCAACGGAGGCAGGGCGCGTTGCAACGTTGGCTGGGGGCGTTGCAACGGAGGCAGGTCGCGTTGCCACGGTTGCTGGTGACGTTGCAACGGAGGCAGGGCGCGTTGCAACGGATGCTGGTGATGTTGCAACGGATGCTGGTGACGTTGCAACGGAGGCAGGGCGCGTTGCAACGTTGGCTGGGAGCGTTGCAACGGATGCTGGTGACGTTGCAACGGAGGCAGGGCGCGTTGCAACGTTGGCTGGGGGCGTCGCAACGGAGGCAGGTCGCGTTGCCACGGTTGCTGGTGACGTTGCAACGGAGGCAGGGCGCGTTGCAACGTTGGCTGGGGGCGTTGCAACGGATGCTGGGGGCGTTGCAACGGATGCTGGGCGCGTTGCAACGTTGGCTGGGGGCAGTGCAACGGATGCTGGGGTCGGTGCAACGTTGGCCGTGCGCATTGCAACGGAGGCAGGGGGCGTTGCAACGGATGCTGGTGACGTTGCAACGGAGGCAGGGCGCGTTGCAACGTTGGCTGGGAGCGTTGCAACGGAGGCAGGGCGCGTTGCAACGTTGGCTGGGGGCGTTGCAACGGATGCTGGGGACGGTGCAACGTTGGCTGGGCGCGTTGCAACGGAGGCAGGGTGCGTTGCAACGGATGCTGGGTTAGGTGCATCGTTGGCTGGTTTCGTTGCAACGGAGGCACCCGCCGTTGCAACGCTGGCTCGGAGCGTTGCAACGAAGGAGCCAAATTTTCATATCTCATAATTGGCTCGTGCATTTTTTCTAAAATTTTGAGGGAACCTTGGTAATATTATGTGAAGGCTGCACAAAAAAATCCAGGTCAAAAATCGCACGTTTGCTCCGTTTTTCATTTTTTTTTGAATTTCCGGCTTTCCGGGCGGTAAAAAAATCGGCAAAAAAAATCAGCACGGTGTAAATTCACCAAATTTGGGGGATGGAAAGATCTTATTTTTCTAGAGGTTGTTGCAAAAAATGGCGTCAAAATTCGACCTCTAGAGCACTTTCCTTGAGTATGTCTCCTCACGGAAAAGGACGTCTACCCGTGGCACTTTGGTAATGGCTCGGCAGCCTATTATAGGGGGGAGGGGTGTCATGATGCTGAAACTCGAGTTGCCCAAAGGCTTGCTGGGCGCAATGCCAGCAAGATGCACGTTGCCTTGCCATCCCCTAGGCACACTAGCAAGCACGTTGTGGTTGTGGTGTGCTGCCGGGCTCCCCCGCCCCCCACGGAGGCACCCGCCGTTGCAACGATGGCTCGGAGCGTTGCAACGGAGGAGCCAAATTTTCATATCTCAGAATTGGCTCGTGCATTTTTCGTGAAATTTTGAGGGAACCTTGGTAATATTATGTGAAGGCTGCACAAAAAAATCCAGGTCAAAAATCGCAGGTTTGCTCCGTTTTTCATTTTTTTTGAATTTCCGGCATTCCGGGCGGTAAAAAAATCGTCAAAAAAAATCGGCACGGTGTAAATTCACCAAATTTGGAGGATGGAAAGATCTTATTTTTCTAGAGGTTGTTGCAAAAAACGGCGTCAAAATTCGACCTCTAGAGCACTTTCCTTGAGTATGTCTCCTCACGGAAAAGGACGTCTACCCGTGGCACTTTGCTAATGGCTCGGCAGCCTATTATAGTGGCGAGGGGTGTCATGATGCTGAAACTCGAGTTGCCCAAAGGCTTGCTGGGCGCAATGCCAGCAAGATGCACGTTGCCTTGCCATCCCCTAGGCACACTAGCAAGCACGTTGTGGTTGTGGTGTGCCGCCGGGCTCCCCCGCCCCCCACGGAGGCACCCGCCGTTGCAACGATGGCTCGGAGCGTTGCAACGGAGGAGCCAAATTTTCATATCTCAGAATTGGCTCGTGCATTTTTCGTGAAATTTTGAGGGAACCTTGGTAATATTATGTGAAGGCTGCACAAAAAAATCCAGGTCAAAAATCGCAGGTTTTCTCCGTTTTTCATTTTTTTTGAATTTCCGGCATTCCGGGCGGTAAAAAAATCGTCAAAAAAAATCGGCACGGTGTAAATTCGCCAAATTTGGAGGATGGAAAAATCTTATTTTTCTAGAGGTTGTTGCAAAAAACGGCGTCAAAATTCGACCTCTAGAGCACTTTCCTTTAGTATGTCTCCTCACGGAAAAGGACGTCTACCGTGGCACTTTGGTAATGGCTCGGCAGCCTATTATAGCGGGGAGGGGTGTCATGATGCTGAA
>NC_142442.1:51667500-51670000 GCF_059453495.1 Arachis ipaensis
GGGTCGTTGCAACGGATGCTGCGCGCGTTGCAACGTTGGCTGGGGGCGTTGCAGCGGAGGCAGGTCGCGTTGCAACGTTGGCTGGGGGCGTTGCAACGTTGGCTGGGGGCGTTGCAACGTTGGCTGGGGGCGTTGCAACGGAGGCAGGGTGCGTTGCAACGTTGGCCGGTGACGTTGCAACGGAGGCAGGTCGCTTTGCAACGGATGCTGGGATCGTTGCAACGGAAGCTGGGGGCATTGCAACGTTGGCTGGGGGCGTTGCAACGGATGCCGAGCGCGTTGCAACGTTGGCTGGTGACGTTGCAACGGAGGCAGGGCGCGTTGCAACGTTGGCTGGGGGCGTTGCAACGGAGGCAGGTCGCGTTGCCACGGTTGCTGGTGACGTTGCAACGGAGGCAGGGCGCGTTGCAACGGATGCTGGTGATGTTGCAACGGATGCTGGTGACGTTGCAACGGAGGCAGGGCGCGTTGCAACGTTGGCTGGGAGCGTTGCAACGGATGCTGGTGACGTTGCAACGGAGGCAGGGCGCGTTGCAACGTTGGCTGGGGGCGTCGCAACGGAGGCAGGTCGCGTTGCCACGGTTGCTGGTGACGTTGCAACGGAGGCAGGGCGCGTTGAAACGTTGGCTGGGGGCGTTGCAACGGATGCTGGGGGCGTTGCAACGGATGCTGGGCGCGTTGCAACGTTGGCTGGGGGCAGTGCAACGGATGCTGGGGTCGGTGCAACGTTGGCCGTGCGGATTGCAACGGAGGCAGGGGGCGTTGCAACGGATGCTGGTGACGTTGCAACGGAGGCAGGGCGCGTTGCAACGTTGGCTGGGAGCGTTGCAACGGAGGCAGGGCGCGTTGCAACGTTGGCTGGGGGCGTTGCAACGGATGCTGGGGACGGTGCAACGTTGGCTGGGCGCGTTGCAACGGAGGCAGGGTGCGTTGCAACGGATGCTGGGTTAGGTGCATCGTTGGCTGGTTTCGTTGCAACGGAGGCACCCGCCGTTGCAACGCTGGCTCGGAGCGTTGCAACGAAGGAGCCAAATTTTCATATCTCATAATTGGCTCGTGCATTTTTTCTAAAATTTTGAGGGAACCTTGGTAATATTATGTGAAGGCTGCACAAAAAAATCCAGGTCAAAAATCGCACGTTTGCTCCGTTTTTCATTTTTTTTTGAATTTCCGGCTTTCCGGGCGGTAAAAAAATCGGCAAAAAAAATCAGCACGGTGTAAATTCACCAAATTTGGGGGATGGAAAGATCTTATTTTTCTAGAGGTTGTTGCAAAAAATGGCGTCAAAATTCGACCTCTAGAGCACTTTCCTTGAGTATGTCTCCTCACGGAAAAGGACGTCTACCCGTGGCACTTTGGTAATGGCTCGGCAGCCTATTATAGGGGGGAGGGGTGTCATGATGCTGAAACTCGAGTTGCCCAAAGGCTTGCTGGGCGCAATGCCAGCAAGATGCACGTTGCCTTGCCATCCCCTAGGCACACTAGCAAGCACGTTGTGGTTGTGGTGTGCTGCCGGGCTCCCCCGCCCCCCACGGAGGCACCCGCCGTTGCAACGATGGCTCGGAGCGTTGCAACGGAGGAGCCAAATTTTCATATCTCAGAATTGGCTCGTGCATTTTTCGTGAAATTTTGAGGGAACCTTGGTAATATTATGTGAAGGCTGCACAAAAAAATCCAGGTCAAAAATCGCAGGTTTGCTCCGTTTTTCATTTTTTTTGAATTTCCGGCATTCCGGGCGGTAAAAAAATCGTCAAAAAAAATCGGCACGGTGTAAATTCACCAAATTTGGAGGATGGAAAGATCTTATTTTTCTAGAGGTTGTTGCAAAAAACGGCGTCAAAATTCGACCTCTAGAGCACTTTCCTTGAGTATGTCTCCTCACGGAAAAGGACGTCTACCCGTGGCACTTTGGTAATGGCTCGGCAGCCTATTATAGGGGCGAGGGGTGTCATGATGCTGAAACTCGAGTTGCCCAAAGGCTTGCTGGGCGCAATGCCAGCAAGATGCACGTTGCCTTGCCATCCCCTAGGCACACTAGCAAGCACGTTGTGGTTGTGGTGTGCCGCCGGGCTCCCCCGCCCCCCACGGAGGCACCCGCCGTTGCAACGATGGCTCGGAGCGTTGCAACGGAGGAGCCAAATTTTCATATCTCAGAATTGGCTCGTGCATTTTTCATGAAATTTTGAGGGAACCTTGGTAATATTATGTGAAGGCTGCACAAAAAAATCCAGGTCAAAAATCGCAGGTTTGCTCCGTTTTTCATTTTTTTTGAATTTCCGCCATTCCGGGCGGTAAAAAAATCGTCAAAAAAAATCGGCACGGTGTAAATTCGCCAAATTTGGAGGATGGAAAGATCTTATTTTTCTAGAGGTTGTTGCAAAAAACGGCGTCAAAATTCGACCTCTAGAGCACTTTCCTTTAGTATGTCTCCTCACGGAAAAGGACGTCTACCGTGGCACTTTGGTAATGGCTCGGCAGCCTATTATAGCGGGGAGGGGTG
>NC_142442.1:51712500-51715000 GCF_059453495.1 Arachis ipaensis
GGAGGCAGGTCGCGTTGCGACGTTGGCTGGGGGCGTTGCAACGGATGCTGGGGACGTTGCAACGGAGGCAGGGCGCGTCGCAACGTTGGCTGGGGGCGTTGCAACGTTGGCTGGGGGCGTTGCAACGGAGGCAGGGTGCGTTGCAACGTTGGCCGGTGACGTTGCAACGGAGGCAGGTCGCTTTGCAACGGATGCTGGGATCGTTGCAACGGAAGCTGGGGGCATTGCAACGTTGGCTGGGGGCGTTGCAACGGATGCCGAGCGCGTTGCAACGTTGGCTGGTGACGTTGCAACGGAGGCAGGGCGCGTTGCAACGGATGCTGGTGACGTTGCAACGGAGGCAGGGCGCGTTGCAACGTTGGCTGGGGGCGTTGCAACGGAGGCAGGTCGCGTTGCCACGGTTGCTGGTGACGTTGCAACGGATGCTGGTGACGTTGCAACGGAGGCAGGGCGCGTTGCAACGTTGGCTGGGAGCGTTGCAACGGATGCTGGTGACGTTGCAACGGATGCTGGTGACGTTGCAACGGATGCTGGTGACGTTGCAACGTTGGCTGGGGGCGTCGCAATGGAGGCAGGTCGCGTTGCCACGGTTGCTGGTGACGTTGCAACGGAGGCAGGGCGCGTTGCAACGTTGGCTGGGGGCGTTGCAACGGATGCTGGGCGCGTTGCAACGTTGGCTGGGGGCAGTGCAACGGATGCTGGGGTCGGTGCAACGTTGGCCGTGCGCGTTGCAACAGAGGCAGGGCGCGTTGCAACGGATGCTGGTGACGTTGCAACGGAGGCAGGGCGCGTTGCAACGTTGGCTGGGAGCGTTGCAACGGAGGCAGGGCGCGTTGCAACGTTGGCTGGGGGCGTTGCAACGGATGCTGGGGACGGTGCAACGTTGGCTGGGCGCGTTGCAACGGAGGCAGGGTGCGTTGCAACGATGGCTCGGAGCGTTGCAACGGAGGAGCCAAATTTTCATATCTCATAATTGGCTCGTGCATTTTTTCTAAAATTTTGAGGGAACCTTGGTAATATTATGTGAAGGCTGCACAAAAAAATCCAGGTCAAAAATCGCACGTTTGCTCCGTTTTTCATTTTTTTTGAATTTCCGGCTTTCCGGGCGGTAAAAAAATCGGCAAAAAAAATCGGCACAGTGTAAATTCACCAAATTTGGGGGATGGAAAGATCTTATTTTTCTAGAGGTTGTTGCAAAAAACGGCGTCAAAATTCGACCTCTAGAGCACTTTCCTTGAGTATGTCTCCTCACGGAAAAGGACGTCTACCCGTGGCACTTTGGTAATGGCTCGGCAGCCTATTATAGGGGGGAGGGGTGTCGTGATGCTGAAACTCGAGTTGCCCAAAGGCTTGCTGGGCGCAATGCCAGCAAGATGCACGTTGCCTTGCCATCCCCTAGGCACACTAGCAAGCACGTTGTGGTTGTGGTGTGCCGCCGGGCTCCCCCGCCCCCCACGGAGGCACCCGCCGTTGCAACGATGGCTCGGAGCGTTGCAACGGAGGAGCCAAATTTTCATATCTCAGAATTGGCTCGTGCATTTTTAGTGAAATTTTGAGGGAACCTTGGTAATATTATGTGAAGGCTGCACAAAAAAATCCAGGTCAAAAATCGCAGGTTTGCTCCGTTTTTCATTTTTTTTGAATTTCCGGCATTCCGGGCGGTAAAAAAATCGTCAAAACAAATCGGCACGGTGTAAATTCACCAAATTTGGAGGATGGAAAGATCTTATTTTTCTAGAGGTTGTTGCAAAAAACGGCGTCAAAATTCGACCTCTAGAGCACTTTCCTTGAGTATGTCTCCTCACGGAAAAGGACGTCTACCCGTGGCACTTTGGTAATGGCTCGGCAGCCTATTATAGGGGGGAGGGGTGTCGTGCTGCTGAAACTCGAGTTGCCCAAGGGCTTGCTGGGCGCAATGCCAGCAAGATGCACGTTGCCTTGCCATCCCCTAGGCACACTAGCAAGCACGTTGTGGTTGTGGTGTGCCGCCGGGGTCCCCCGCCCCGGGTCCAAGGTCGAGCACGGGCGTCTGGCTGCTGCGAACCCCGATCACCGAAGGACCAACAAGAAGGGAAACACGTCCGTGCACGGCCCACCTAGGCACCACCTAGGGAGCATGGCGTGGTGGAGTTGTGCCTTGGGCACACGCTCGGGGCAACACCTTGTGCTCGGCCCAGGACTTGGGGGATCATCCCAAGTCCGAGCACGACGTGGGAACAGCGGGCGGCCTGTGCGCCCCCGCGAGGGGCAACGCGGCTTGCGCAGCCCGACGCTTGGCCAGGCCTAGTGTGGCGCACGACGCGGATGATGGATATGCGTGCGGCAGCGGGTGTCGTGGGCAGGGGGCAACGCGACGTGCTCGTCCCAGCACTTTGAGGGGGCACGTTGCGGAAGACGGTTACCTGTTCGTGTCCACTCCCGAGGGGCAACGTGTCGTGCTCGCCCTACGTCTAGGGTCGACGTACGACGGTGCCCGATGCGGTGTGGGTTGGGCGTGTTG
>NC_142442.1:51745000-51750000 GCF_059453495.1 Arachis ipaensis
TTGGCTGGGGGCGTTGCAGCGGAGGCAGGTCGCGTTGCGACGTTGGCTGGGGGCATTGCAACGGAGGCAGGTCGCTTTGCAACGGATGCTGGGATCGTTGCAACGGAAGCTGGGGGCATTGCAACGTTGGCTGGGGGCGTTGCAACGGATGCCGAGCGCGTTGCAACGTTGGCTGGTGACGTTGCAACGGAGGCAGGGCGCGTTGCAACGGATGCTGGTGACGTTGCAACGGAGGCAGGGCGCGTTGCAACGTTGGCTGGGGGCGTTGCAACGGAGGCAGGTCGCGTTGCCACGGTTGCTGGTGACGTTGCAACGGAGGCAGGGCGCGTTGCAACGTTGGCTGGGTGCGTTGCAACGGATGCTGGTGACGTTGCAACGGAGGCAGGGCGCGTTGCAACGTTGGCTGGGGGCGTCGCAACGGAGGCAGGTCGCGTTGCCACGGTTGCTGGTGACGTTGCAACGGAGGCAGGGCGCGTTGCAACGTTGGCTGGGGGCGTTGCAACGTTGGCTGGGGGCAGTGCAACGGATGCTGGGGTCGGTGCAACGTTGGCCGTGCGCGTTGCAACAGAGGCAGGGCGCGTTGCAACGGATGCTGGTGACGTTGCAACGGAGGCAGGGCGCGTTGCAACGTTGGCTGGGAGCGTTGCAACGGAGGCAGGGCGCGTTGCAACGTTGGCTGGGGGCGTTGCAACGGATGCTGGGGACGGTGCAACGTTGGCTGGGCGCGTTGCAACGGAGGCAGGGTGCGTTGCAACGGATGCTGGGTTAGGTGCATCGTTGGCTGGTTTCGTTGCAACGGAGGCACCCGCCGTTGCAACGATGGCTCGGAGCGTTGCAACGGAGGAGCCAAATTTTCATATCTCATAATTGGCTCGTGCATTTTTTCTAAAATTTTGAGGGAACCTTGGTAATATTATGTGAAGGCTGCACAAAAAAATCCAGGTCAAAAATCGCACGTTTGCTCCGTTTTTCATTTTTTTTGAATTTCCGGCTTTCCGGGCGGTAAAAAAATCGGCAAAAAAAATCGGCACGGTGTAAATTCACCAAATTTGGGGGATGGAAAGATCTTATTTTTCTAGAGGTTGTTGCAAAAAACGGCGTCAAAATTCGACCTCTAGAGCACTTTCCTTGAGTATGTCTCCTCACGGAAAAGGACGTCTACCCGTGGCACTTTGGTAATGGCTCGGCAGCCTATTATAGGGGGGAGGGGTGTCGTGATGCTGAAACTCGAGTTGCCCAAAGGCTTGCTGGGCGCAATGCCAGCAAGATGCACGTTGCCTTGCCATCCCCTAGGCACACTAGCAAGCACGTTGTGGTTGTGGTGTGCCGCCGGGCTCCCCCGCCCCCCACGGAGGCACCCGCCGTTGCAACGATGGCTCGGAGCGTTGCAACGGAGGAGCCAAATTTTCATATCTCAGAATTGGCTCGTGCATTTTTCGTGAAATTTTGAGGGAACCTTGGTAATATTATGTGAAGGCTGCACAAAAAAATCCAGGTCAAAAATCGCATGTTTGCTCCGTTTTTCATTTTTTTTGAATTTCCGGCATTCCGGGCGGTAAAAAAATCGTCAAAAAAAATCGGCACGGTGTAAATTCACCAAATTTGGAGGATGGAAAGATCTTATTTTTCTAGAGGTTGTTGCAAAAAACGGCGTCAAAATTCGACCTCTAGAGCACTTTCCTTTAGTATGTCTCCTCACGGAAAAGGACGTCTACCCGTGGCACTTTGGTAATGGCTCGGCAGCCTATTATAGGGGGGAGGGGTGTCGTGATGCTGAAACTCGAGTTGCCCAAAGGCTTGCTGGGCGCAATGCCAGCAAGATGCACGTTGCCTTGCCATCCCCTAGGCACACTAGCAAGCACGTTGTGGTTGTGGTGTGCCGCCGGGCTCCCCCGCCCCCCACGGAGGCACCCGCCGTTGCAACGATGGCTCGGAGCGTTGCAACGGAGGAGCCAAATTTTCATATCTCAGAATTGGCTCGTGCATTTTTCGTGAAATTTTGAGGGAACCTTGGTAATATTATGTGCAGGCTGCACAAAAAAATCCAGGTCAAAAATCGCAGGTTTTCTCCGTTTTTCATTTTTTTTGAATTTCCGGCATTCCGGGCGGTAAAAAAATCGTCAAAAAAAATCGGCACGGTGTAAATTCACCAAATTTGGAGGATGGAAAGTTCTTATTTTTCTAGAGGTTGTTGCAAAAAACGGCGTCAAAATTCGACCTCTAGAGCACTTTCCTTTAGTATGTCTCCTCACGGAAAAGGACGTCTACCCGTGGCACTTTGGTAATGGCTCGGCAGCCTATTATAGGGGGGAGGGGAGTCGTGATGCTGAAACTCGAGTTGCCCAAAGGCTTGCTGGGCGCAATGCCAGCCAGATGCACGTTGCCTTGCCATCCCCTAGGCACACTAGCAAGCACGTTGTGGTTGTGGTGTGCCGCCGGGCTCCCCCGCCCCCCACGGAGGCACCCGCCGTTGCAACGATGGCTCGGAGCGTTGCAACGGAGGAGCCAAATTTTCATATCTCAGAATTGGCTCGTGCATTTTTCGTGAAATTTTGAGGGAACCTTGGTAATATTATGTGAAGGCTGCACAAAAAAATCCAGGTCAAAAATCGCAGGTTTGCTCCGTTTTTCATTTTTTTTGAATTTCCGGCATTCCGGGCGGTAAAAAAATCGTCAAAAAAAATCGGCACGGTGTAAATTCACCAAATTTGGAGGATGGAAAGTTCTTATTTTTCTAGAGGTTGTTGCAAAAAACGGCGTCAAAATTCGACCTCTAGAGCACTTTCCTTTAGTATGTCTCCTCACGGAAAAGGACGTCTACCCGTGGCACTTTGGTAATGGCTCGGCAGCCTATTATAGGGGGGAGGGGTGTCGTGATGCTGAAACTCGAGTTGCCCAAAGGCTTGCTGGGCGCAATGCCAGCAAGATGCAAGTTGCCTTGCCATCCCCTAGGCACACTAGCAAGCACGTTGTGGTTGTGGTGTGCCGCCGGGCTCCCCCGCCCCCCACGGAGGCACCCGCCGTTGCAACGATGGCTCGGAGCGTTGCAACGGAGGAGCCAAATTTTCATATCTCAGAATTGGCTCGTGCATTTTTCGTGAAATTTTGAGGGAACCTTGGTAATATTATGTGAAGGCTGCACAAAAAAATCCAGGTCAAAAATCGCAGGTTTGCTCCGTTTTTCATTTTTTTTGAATTTCCGGCATTCCGGGCGGTAAAAAAATCGTCAAAAAAAATCGGCACGGTGTAAATTCACCAAATTTGGAGAATGGAAAGATCTTATTTTTCTAGAGGTTGTTGCAAAAAACGGCGTCAAAATTCGACCTCTAGAGCACTTTCCCTTAGTATGTCTCCTCACGGAAAAGGACGTCTACCCGTGGCACTTTGGTAATGGCTCGGCAGCCTATTATAGGGGGGAGGGGTGTCGTGATGCTGAAACTCGAGTTGCCCAAAGGCTTGCTGGGCGCAATGCCAGCAAGATGCACGTTGCCTTGCCATCCCCTAGGCACACTAGCAAGCACGTTGTGGTTGTGGTGTGCCGCCGGGCTCCCCCGCCCCCCACGGAGGCACCCGCCGTTGCAACGATGGCTCGGAGCGTTGCAACGGAGGAGCCAAATTTTCATATCTCAGAATTGGCTCGTGCATTTTTCGTGAAATTTTGAGGGAACCTTGGTAATATTATGTGAAGGCTGCACAAAAAAATCCAGGTCAAAAATCGCAGGTTTGCTCCGTTTTTCATTTTTTTTGAATTTCCGGCATTCCGGGCGGTAAAAAAATCGTCAAAAAAAATCGGCACGGTGTAAATTCACCAAATTTGGAGGATGGAAAGATCTTATTTTTCTAGAGGTTGTTGCAAAAAACGGCGTCAAAATTCGACCTCTAGAGCACTTTCCTTGAGTATGTCTCCTCACGGAAAAGGACGTCTACCCGTGGCACTTTGGTAATGGCTCGGCAGCCTATTATAGGGGGGAGGGGTGTCGTGATGCTGAAACTCGAGTTGCCCAAAGGCTTGCTGGGCGCAATGCCAGCAAGATGCACGTTGCCTTGCCATCCCCTAGGCACACTAGCAAGCACGTTGTGGTTGTGGTGTGCCGCCGGGCTCCCCCGCCCCCCACGGAGGCACCCGCCGTTGCAACGATGGCTCGGAGCGTTGCAACGGAGGAGCCAAATTTTCATATCTCAGAATTGGCTCGTGCATTTTTCGTGAAATTTTGAGGGAACCTTGGTAATATTATGTGAAGGCTGCACAAAAAAATCCAGGTCAAAAATCGCAGGTTTGCTCCGTTTTTCATTTTTTTTGAATTTCCGGCATTCCGGGCGGTAAAAAAATCGTCAAAAAAAATCGGCACGGTGTAAATTCACCAAATTTGGAGGATGGAAAGTTCTTATTT
The DNA here is from genome assembly GCF_059453495.1 of Arachis ipaensis. Taxonomy (NCBI): domain Eukaryota; kingdom Viridiplantae; phylum Streptophyta; class Magnoliopsida; order Fabales; family Fabaceae; genus Arachis; species Arachis ipaensis. Next base: position 51,749,392 of record NC_142442.1, read on the forward strand.
TTCTAGAGGTTGTTGCAAAAAACGGCGTCAAAATTCGACCTCTAGAGCACTTTCCTTTAGTATGTCTCCTCACGGAAAAGGACGTCTACCCGTGGCACTTTGGTAATGGCTCGGCAGCCTATTATAGGGGGGAGGGGTGTCGTGATGCTGAAACTCGAGTTGCCCAAAGGCTTGCTGGGCGCAATGCCAGCAAGATGCACGTTGCCTTGCCATCCCCTAGGCACACTAGCAAGCACGTTGTGGTTGTGGTGTGCCGCCGGGCTCCCCCGCCCCCCACGGAGGCACCCGCCGTTGCAACGATGGCTCGGAGCGTTGCAACGGAGGAGCCAAATTTTCATATCTCAGAATTGGCTCGTGCATTTTTCGTGAAATTTTGAGGGAACCTTGGTAATATTATGTGAAGGCTGCACAAAAAAATCCAGGTCAAAAATCGCAGGTTTGCTCCGTTTTTCATTTTTTTTGAATTTCCGGCATTCCGGGCGGTAAAAAAATCGTCAAAAAAAATCGGCACGGTGTAAATTCACCAAATTTGGAGGATGGAAAGATCTTATTTTTCTAGAGGTTGTTGCAAAAAACGGCGTCAAAATTCGACCTCTAGAGCACTTTCCT
>NC_142442.1:51760000-51762500 GCF_059453495.1 Arachis ipaensis
GCCGGGCTCCCCCGCCCCCCACGGAGGCACCCGCCGTTGCAACGATGGCTCGGAGCGTTGCAACGGAGGAGCCAAATTTTCATATCTCAGAATTGGCTCGTGCATTTTTCGTGAAATTTTGAGGGAACCTTGGTAATATTATGTGAAGGCTGCACAAAAAAATCCAGGTCAAAAATCGCATGTTTGCTCCGTTTTTCATTTTTTTTGAATTTCCGGCATTCCGGGCGGTAAAAAAATCGTCAAAAAAAATCGGCACGGTGTAAATTCACCAAATTTGGAGGATGGAAAGATCTTATTTTTCTAGAGGTTGTTGCAAAAAACGGCGTCAAAATTCGACCTCTAGAGCACTTTCCTTTAGTATGTCTCCTCACGGAAAAGGACGTCTACCCGTGGCACTTTGGTAATGGCTCGGCAGCCTATTATAGGGGGGAGGGGTGTCGTGATGCTGAAACTCGAGTTGCCCAAAGGCTTGCTGGGCGCAATGCCAGCAAGATGCACGTTGCCTTGCCATCCCCTAGGCACACTAGCAAGCACGTTGTGGTTGTGGTGTGCCGCCGGGCTCCCCCGCCCCCCACGGAGGCACCCGCCGTTGCAACGATGGCTCGGAGCGTTGCAACGGAGGAGCCAAATTTTCATATCTCAGAATTGGCTCGTGCATTTTTCGTGAAATTTTGAGGGAACCTTGGTAATATTATGTGAAGGCTGCACAAAAAAATCCAGGTCAAAAATCGCAGGTTTTCACCGTTTTTCATTTTTTTTGAATTTCCGGCATTCCGGGCGGTAAAAAAATCGTCAAAAAAAATCGGCACGGTGTAAATTCACCAAATTTGGAGGATGGAAAGTTCTTATTTTTCTAGAGGTTGTTGCAAAAAACGGCGTCAAAATTCGACCTCTAGAGCACTTTCCTTTAGTATGTCTCCTCACGGAAAAGGACGTCTACCCGTGGCACTTTGGTAATGGCTCGGCAGCCTATTATAGGGGGGAGGGGAGTCGTGATGCTGAAACTCGAGTTGCCCAAAGGCTTGCTGGGCGCAATGCCAGCCAGATGCACGTTGCCTTGCCATCCCCTAGGCACACTAGCAAGCACGTTGTGGTTGTGGTGTGCCGCCGGGCTCCCCCGCCCCCCACGGAGGCACCCGCCGTTGCAACGATGGCTCGGAGCGTTGCAACGGAGGAGCCAAATTTTCATATCTCAGAATTGGCTCGTGCATTTTTCGTGAAATTTTGAGGGAACCTTGGTAATATTATGTGAAGGCTGCACAAAAAAATCCAGGTCAAAAATCGCAGGTTTGCTCCGTTTTTCATTTTTTTTGAATTTCCGGCATTCCGGGCGGTAAAAAAATCGTCAAAAAAAATCGGCACGGTGTAAATTCACCAAATTTGGAGGATGGAAAGTTCTTATTTTTCTAGAGGTTGTTGCAAAAAACGGCGTCAAAATTCGACCTCTAGAGCACTTTCCTTTAGTATGTCTCCTCACGGAAAAGGACGTCTACCCGTGGCACTTTGGTAATGGCTCGGCAGCCTATTATAGGGGGGAGGGGTGTCGTGATGCTGAAACTCGAGTTGCCCAAAGGCTTGCTGGGCGCAATGCCAGCAAGATGCAAGTTGCCTTGCCATCCCCTAGGCACACTAGCAAGCACGTTGTGGTTGTGGTGTGCCGCCGGGCTCCCCCGCCCCCCACGGAGGCACCCGCCGTTGCAACGATGGCTCGGAGCGTTGCAACGGAGGAGCCAAATTTTCATATCTCAGAATTGGCTCGTGCATTTTTCGTGAAATTTTGAGGGAACCTTGGTAATATTATGTGAAGGCTGCACAAAAAAATCCAGGTCAAAAATCGCAGGTTTGCTCCGTTTTTCATTTTTTTTGAATTTCCGGCATTCCGGGCGGTAAAAAAATCGTCAAAAAAAATCGGCACGGTGTAAATTCACCAAATTTGGAGAATGGAAAGATCTTATTTTTCTAGAGGTTGTTGCAAAAAACGGCGTCAAAATTCGACCTCTAGAGCACTTTCCCTTAGTATGTCTCCTCACGGAAAAGGACGTCTACCCGTGGCACTTTGGTAATGGCTCGGCAGCCTATTATATAGGGGGGAGGGGTGTCGTGATGCTGAAACTCGAGTTGCCCAAAGGCTTGCTGGGCGCAATGCCAGCAAGATGCACGTTGCCTTGCCATCCCCTAGGCACACTAGCAAGCACGTTGTGGTTGTGGTGTGCCGCCGGGCTCCCCCGCCCCCCACGGAGGCACCCGCCGTTGCAACGATGGCTCGGAGCGTTGCAACGGAGGAGCCAAATTTTCATATCTCAGAATTGGCTCGTGCATTTTTCGTGAAATTTTGAGGGAACCTTGGTAATATTATGTGAAGGCTGCACAAAAAAATCCAGGTCAAAAATCGCAGGTTTGCTCCGTTTTTCATTTTTTTTGAATTTCCGGCATTCCGGGCGGTAAAAAAATCGTCAAAAAAAATCGGCACGGTGTAAATTCACCAAATTTGGAGGATGGA
>NC_142442.1:51772500-51777500 GCF_059453495.1 Arachis ipaensis
GGCGCGTTGCAACGTTGGCTGGGGGCGTTGCAACGGAGGCAGGTCGCGTTGCCACGGTTGCTGGTGACGTTGCAACGGAGGCAGGGCGCGTTGCAACGTTGGCTGGGGGCGTTGCAACGGAGGCAGGTCGCGTTGCCACGGTTGCTGGTGACGTTGCAACGGAGGCAGGGCGCGTTGCAACGTTGGCTGGGAGCGTTGCAACGGATGCTGGTGACGTTGCAACGGAGGCAGGGCGCGTTGCAACGTTGGCTGGGGGCGTCGCAACGGAGGCAGGTCGCGTTGCCACGGTTGCTGGTGACGTTGCAACGGAGGCAGGGCGCGTTGCAACGTTGGCTGGGGGCGTTGCAACGTTGGCTGGGGGCAGTGCAACGGATGCTGGGGTCGGTGCAACGTTGGCCGTGCGCGTTGCAACAGAGGCAGGGCGCGTTGCAACGGATGCTGGTGACGTTGCAACGGAGGCAGGGCGCGTTGCAAGGTTGGCTGGGAGCGTTGCAACGGAGGCAGGGCGCGTTGCAACGTTGGCTGGGGGCGTTGCAACGGATGCTGGGGACGGTGCAACGTTGGCTGGGCGCGTTGCAACGGAGGCAGGGTGCGTTGCAACGGATGCTGGGTTAGGTGCATCGTTGGCTGGTTTCGTTGCAACGGAGGCACCCGCCGTTGCAACGATGGCTCGGAGCGTTGCAACGGAGGAGCCAAATTTTCATATCTCATAATTGGCTCGTGCATTTTTTCTAAAATTTTGAGGGAACCTTGGTAATATTATGTGAAGGCTGCACAAAAAAATCCAGGTCAAAAATCGCACGTTTGCTCCGTTTTTCATTTTTTTTGAATTTCCGGCTTTCCGGGCGGTAAAAAAATCGGCAAAAAAAATCGGCACGGTGTAAATTCACCAAATTTGGGGGATGGAAAGATCTTATTTTTCTAGAGGTTGTTGCAAAAAACGGCGTCAAAATTCGACCTCTAGAGCACTTTCCTTGAGTATGTCTCCTCACGGAAAAGGACGTCTACCCGTGGCACTTTGGTAATGGCTCGGCAGCCTATTATAGGGGGGAGGGGTGTCGTGATGCTGAAACTCGAGTTGCCCAAAGGCTTGCTGGGCGCAATGCCAGCAAGATGCACGTTGCCTTGCCATCCCCTAGGCACACTAGCAAGCACGTTGTGGTTGTGGTGTGCCGCCGGGCTCCCCCGCCCCCCACGGAGGCACCCGCCGTTGCAACGATGGCTCGGAGCGTTGCAACGGAGGAGCCAAATTTTCATATCTCAGAATTGGCTCGTGCATTTTTCGTGAAATTTTGAGGGAACCTTGGTAATATTATGTGAAGGCTGCACAAAAAAATCCAGGTCAAAAATCGCAGGTTTGCTCCGTTTTTCATTTTTTTTGAATTTCCGGCATTCCGGGCGGTAAAAAAATCGTCAAAAAAAATCGGCACGGTGTAAATTCACCAAATTTGGAGGATGGAAAGTTCTTATTTTTCTAGAGGTTGTTGCAAAAAATGGCGTCAAAATTCGACCTCTAGAGCACTTTCCTTTAGTATGTCTCCTCACGGAAAAGGACGTCTACCCGTGGCACTTTGGTAATGGCTCGGCAGCCTATTATAGGGGGGAGGGGTGTCGTGATGCTGAAACTCGAGTTGCCCAAAGGCTTGCTGGGCGCAATGCCAGCAAGATGCACGTTGCCTTGCCATCCCCTAGGCACACTAGCAAGCACGTTGTGGTTGTGGTGTGCCGCCGGGCTCCCCCGCCCCCCACGGAGGCACCCGCCGTTGCAACGATGGCTCGGAGCGTTGCAACGGAGGAGCCAAATTTTCATATCTCAGAATTGGCTCGTGCATTTTTCGTGAAATTTTGAGGGAACCTTGGTAATATTATGTGAAGGCTGCACAAAAAAATCCAGGTCAAAAATCGCATGTTTGCTCCGTTTTTCATTTTTTTTGAATTTCCGGCATTCCGGGCGGTAAAAAAATCGTCAAAAAAAATCGGCACGGTGTAAATTCACCAAATTTGGAGGATGGAAAGATCTTATTTTTCTAGAGGTTGTTGCAAAAAACGGCGTCAAAATTCGACCTCTAGAGCACTTTCCTTTAGTATGTCTCCTCACGGAAAAGGACGTCTACCCGTGGCACTTTGGTAATGGCTCGGCAGCCTATTATAGGGGGGAGGGGTGTCGTGATGCTGAAACTCGAGTTGCCCAAAGGCTTGCTGGGCGCAATGCCAGCAAGATGCACGTTGCCTTGCCATCCCCTAGGCACACTAGCAAGCACGTTGTGGTTGTGGTGTGCCGCCGGGCTCCCCCGCCCCCCACGGAGGCACCCGCCGTTGCAACGATGGCTCGGAGCGTTGCAACGGAGGAGCCAAATTTTCATATCTCAGAATTGGCTCGTGCATTTTTCGTGAAATTTTGAGGGAACCTTGGTAATATTATGTGAAGGCTGCACAAAAAAATCCAGGTCAAAAATCGCAGGTTTTCTCCGTTTTTCATTTTTTTTGAATTTCCGGCATTCCGGGCGGTAAAAAAATCGTCAAAAAAAATCGGCACGGTGTAAATTCACCAAATTTGGAGGATGGAAAGTTCTTATTTTTCTAGAGGTTGTTGCAAAAAACGGCGTCAAAATTCGACCTCTAGAGCACTTTCCTTTAGTATGTCTCCTCACGGAAAAGGACGTCTACCCGTGGCACTTTGGTAATGGCTCGGCAGCCTATTATAGGGGGGAGGGGAGTCGTGATGCTGAAACTCGAGTTGCCCAAAGGCTTGCTGGGCGCAATGCCAGCCAGATGCACGTTGCCTTGCCATCCCCTAGGCACACTAGCAAGCACGTTGTGGTTGTGGTGTGCCGCCGGGCTCCCCCGCCCCCCACGGAGGCACCCGCCGTTGCAACGATGGCTCGGAGCGTTGCAACGGAGGAGCCAAATTTTCATATCTCAGAATTGGCTCGTGCATTTTTCGTGAAATTTTGAGGGAACCTTGGTAATATTATGTGAAGGCTGCACAAAAAAATCCAGGTCAAAAATCGCAGGTTTGCTCCGTTTTTCATTTTTTTTGAATTTCCGGCATTCCGGGCGGTAAAAAAATCGTCAAAAAAAATCGGCACGGTGTAAATTCACCAAATTTGGAGGATGGAAAGTTCTTATTTTTCTAGAGGTTGTTGCAAAAAACGGCGTCAAAATTCGACCTCTAGAGCACTTTCCTTTAGTATGTCTCCTCACGGAAAAGGACGTCTACCCGTGGCACTTTGGTAATGGCTCGGCAGCCTATTATAGGGGGGAGGGGTGTCGTGATGCTGAAACTCGAGTTGCCCAAAGGCTTGCTGGGCGCAATGCCAGCAAGATGCACGTTGCCTTGCCATCCCCTAGGCACACTAGCAAGCACGTTGTGGTTGTGGTGTGCCGCCGGGCTCCCCCGCCCCCCACGGAGGCACCCGCCGTTGCAACGATGGCTCGGAGCGTTGCAACGGAGGAGCCAAATTTTCATATCTCAGAATTGGCTCGTGCATTTTTCGTGAAATTTTGAGGGAACCTTGGTAATATTATGTGAAGGCTGCACAAAAAAATCCAGGTCAAAAATCGCATGTTTGCTCCGTTTTTCATTTTTTTTGAATTTCCGGCATTCCGGGCGGTAAAAAAATCGTCAAAAAAAATCGGCACGGTGTAAATTCACCAAATTTGGAGGATGGAAAGATCTTATTTTTCTAGAGGTTGTTGCAAAAAACGGCGTCAAAATTCGACCTCTAGAGCACTTTCCTTTAGTATGTCTCCTCACGGAAAAGGACGTCTACCCGTGGCACTTTGGTAATGGCTCGGCAGCCTATTATAGGGGGGAGGGGTGTCGTGATGCTGAAACTCGAGTTGCCCAAAGGCTTGCTGGGCGCAATGCCAGCAAGATGCACGTTGCCTTGCCATCCCCTAGGCACACTAGCAAGCACGTTGTGGTTGTGGTGTGCCGCCGGGCTCCCCCGCCCCCCACGGAGGCACCCGCCGTTGCAACGATGGCTCGGAGCGTTGCAACGGAGGAGCCAAATTTTCATATCTCAGAATTGGCTCGTGCATTTTTCGTGAAATTTTGAGGGAACCTTGGTAATATTATGTGAAGGCTGCACAAAAAAATCCAGGTCAAAAATCGCAGGTTTTCTCCGTTTTTCATTTTTTTTGAATTTCCGGCATTCCGGGCGGTAAAAAAATTGTCAAAAAAAATCGGCACGGTGTAAATTCACCAAATTTGGAGGATGGAAAGTTCTTATTTTTCTAGAGGTTGTTGCAAAAAACGGCATCAAAATTCGACCTCTAGAGCACTTTCCTTTAGTATGTCTCCTCACGGAAAAGGACGTCTACCCGTGGCACTTTGGTAATGGCTCGGCAGCCTATTATAGGGGGGAGGGGAGTCGTGATGCTGAAACTCGAGTTGCCCAAAGGCTTGCTGGGCGCAATGCCAGCCAGATGCACGTTGCCTTGCCATCCCCTAGGCACACTAGCAAGCACGTTGTGGTTGTGGTGTGCCGCCGGGCTCCCCTGCCCCCCACGGAGGCACCCGCCGTTGCAACGATGGCTCGGAGCGTTGCAACGGAGGAGCCAAATTTTCATATCTCAGAATTGGCTCGTGCATTTTTCGTGAAATTTTGAGGGAACCTTGGTAATATTATGTGAAGGCTGCACAAAAAAATCCAGGTCAAAAATCGCAGGTTTGCTCCGTTTTTCATTTTTTTTGAATTTCCGGCATTCCGGGCGGTAAAAAAATCGTCAAAAAAAATCGGCACGGTGTAAATTCACCAAATTTGGAGAATGGAAAGATCTTATTTTTCTAGAGGTTGTTGCAAAAAACGGCGTCAAAATTCGACCTCTAGAGCACTTTCCCTTAGTATGTCTCCTCACGGAAAAGGACGTCTACCCGTGGCACTTTGGTAATGGCTCGGCAGCCTATTATATAGGGGGGAGGGGTGTCGTGATGCTGAAACTCGAGTTGCCCAAAGGCTTGCTGGGCGCAATGCCAGCAAGATGCACGTTGCCTT
>NC_142442.1:51787500-51790000 GCF_059453495.1 Arachis ipaensis
GCGTTGCGACGTTGGCTGGGGGCGTTGCAACGGAGGCAGGTCGCTTTAAAACGGATGCTGGGATCGTTGCAACGGAAGCTGGGGGCATTGCAACGTTGGCTGGGGGCGTTGCAACGGATGCCGAGCGCGTTGCAACGTTGGCTGGGGGCGTTGCAACGGAGGCAGGGTGCGTTGCAACGTTGGCCGGTGACGTTGCAACGGAGGCAGGTCGCTTTGCAACGGATGCTGGGATCGTTGCAACGGAAGCTGGGGGCATTGCAACGTTGGCTGGGGGCGTTGCAACGGATGCCGAGCGCGTTGCAACGTTGGCTGGTGACGTTGCAACGGAGGCAGGGCGCGTTGCAACGTTGGCTGGGGGCGTTGCAACGGAGGCAGGTCGCGTTGCCACGGTTGCTGGTGACGTTGCAACGGAGGCAGGGCGCGTTGCAACGTTGGCTGGGAGCGTTGCAACGGATGCTGGTGACGTTGCAACGGAGGCAGGGCGCGTTGCAACGTTGGCTGGGGGCGTCGCAACGGAGGCAGGTCGCGTTGCCACGGTTGCTGGTGACGTTGCAACGGAGGCAGGGCGCGTTGCAACGTTGGCTGGGGGCGTTGCAACGTTGGCTGGGGGCAGTGCAACGGATGCTGGGGTCGGTGCAACGTTGGCCGTGCGCGTTGCAACAGAGGCAGGGCGCGTTGCAACGGATGCTGGTGACGTTGCAACGGAGGCAGGGCGCGTTGCAAGGTTGGCTGGGAGCGTTGCAACGGAGGCAGGGCGCGTTGCAACGTTGGCTGGGGGCGTTGCAACGGATGCTGGGGACGGTGCAACGTTGGCTGGGCGCGTTGCAACGGAGGCAGGGTGCGTTGCAACGGATGCTGGGTTAGGTGCATCGTTGGCTGGTTTCGTTGCAACGGAGGCACCCGCCGTTGCAACGATGGCTCGGAGCGTTGCAACGGAGGAGCCAAATTTTCATATCTCATAATTGGCTCGTGCATTTTTTCTAAAATTTTGAGGGAACCTTGGTAATATTATGTGAAGGCTGCACAAAAAAATCCAGGTCAAAAATCGCACGTTTGCTCCGTTTTTCATTTTTTTTGAATTTCCGGCTTTCCGGGCGGTAAAAAAATCGGCAAAAAAAATCGGCACGGTGTAAATTCACCAAATTTGGGGGATGGAAAGATCTTATTTTTCTAGAGGTTGTTGCAAAAAACGGCGTCAAAATTCGACCTCTAGAGCACTTTCCTTGAGTATGTCTCCTCACGGAAAAGGACGTCTACCCGTGGCACTTTGGTAATGGCTCGGCAGCCTATTATAGGGGGGAGGGGTGTCGTGATGCTGAAACTCGAGTTGCCCAAAGGCTTGCTGGGCGCAATGCCAGCAAGATGCACGTTGCCTTGCCATCCCCTAGGCACACTAGCAAGCACGTTGTGGTTGTGGTGTGCCGCCGGGCTCCCCCGCCCCCCACGGAGGCACCCGCCGTTGCAACGATGGCTCGGAGCGTTGCAACGGAGGAGCCAAATTTTCATATCTCAGAATTGGCTCGTGCATTTTTCGTGAAATTTTGAGGGAACCTTGGTAATATTATGTGAAGGCTGCACAAAAAAATCCAGGTCAAAAATCGCAGGTTTGCTCCGTTTTTCATTTTTTTTGAATTTCCGGCATTCCGGGCGGTAAAAAAATCGTCAAAAAAAATCGGCACGGTGTAAATTCACCAAATTTGGAGGATGGAAAGTTCTTATTTTTCTAGAGGTTGTTGCAAAAAACGGCGTCAAAATTCGACCTCTAGAGCACTTTCCTTTAGTATGTCTCCTCACGGAAAAGGACGTCTACCCGTGGCACTTTGGTAATGGCTCGGCAGCCTATTATAGGGGGGAGGGGTGTCGTGATGCTGAAACTCGAGTTGCCCAAAGGCTTGCTGGGCGCAATGCCAGCAAGATGCACGTTGCCTTGCCATCCCCTAGGCACACTAGCAAGCACGTTGTGGTTGTGGTGTGCCGCCGGGCTCCCCCGCCCCCCACGGAGGCACCCGCCGTTGCAACGATGGCTCGGAGCGTTGCAACGGAGGAGCCAAATTTTCATATCTCAGAATTGGCTCGTGCATTTTTCGTGAAATTTTGAGGGAACCTTGGTAATATTATGTGAAGGCTGCACAAAAAAATCCAGGTCAAAAATCGCAGGTTTGCTCCGTTTTTCATTTTTTTTGAATTTCCGGCATTCCGGGCGGTAAAAAAATCGTCAAAAAAAATCGGCACGGTGTAAATTCACCAAATTTGGAGGATGGAAAGATCTTATTTTTCTAGAGGTTGTTGCAAAAAACGGCGTCAAAATTCGACCTCTAGAGCACTTTCCTTTAGTATGTCTCCTCACGGAAAAGGACGTCTACCCGTGGCACTTTGGTAATGGCTCGGCAGCCTATTATAGGGGGGAGGGGTGTCGTGCTGCTGAAACTCGAGTTGCCCAAAGGCTTGCTGGGCGCAATGCCAGCAAGATGCACGTTGCCTTGCCATCCCCTAGGCACAC
>NC_142442.1:51810000-51812500 GCF_059453495.1 Arachis ipaensis
GCTGGGGGTGTTGCAACGGATGCTGGGGACGGTGCAACGTTGGCTGGGCGCGTTGCAACGGAGGCAGGGTGCGTTGCAACGGATGCTGGGTTAGGTGCATCGTTGGCTGGTTTCGTTGCAACGGAGGCACCCGCCGTTGCAACGATGGCTCGGAGCGTTGCAACGGAGGAGCCAAATTTTCATATCTCATAATTGGCTCGTGCATTTTTTCTAAAATTTTGAGGGAACCTTGGTAATATTATGTGAAGGCTGCACAAAAAAATCCAGGTCAAAAATCGCACGTTTGCTCCGTTTTTCATTTTTTTTGAATTTCCGGCTTTCCGGGCGGTAAAAAAATCGGCAAAAAAAATCGGCACGGTGTAAATTCACCAAATTTGGGGGATGGAAAGATCTTATTTTTCTAGAGGTTGTTGCAAAAAACGGCGTCAAAATTCGACCTCTAGAGCACTTTCCTTGAGTATGTCTCCTCACGGAAAAGGACGTCTACCCGTGGCACTTTGGTAATGGCTCGGCAGCCTATTATAGGGGGGAGGGGTGTCGTGATGCTGAAACTCGAGTTGCCCAAAGGCTTGCTGGGCGCAATGCCAGCAAGATGCACGTTGCCTTGCCATCCTCTAGGCACACTAGCAAGCACGTTGTGGTTGTGGTGTGCCGCCGGGCTCCCCCGCCCCCCACGGAGGCACCCGCCGTTGCAACGATGGCTCGGAGCGTTGCAACGGAGGAGCCAAATTTTCATATCTCAGAATTGGCTCGTGCATTTTTCGTGAAATTTTGAGGGAACCTTGGTAATATTATGTGAAGGCTGCACAAAAAAATCCAGGTCAAAAATCGCAGGTTTGCTCCGTTTTTCATTTTTTTTGAATTTCCGGCATTCCGGGCGGTAAAAAAATCGTCAAAAAAAATTGGCACGGTGTAAATTCACCAAATTTGGAGGATGGAAAGATCTTATTTTTCTAGAGGTTGTTGCAAAAAACGGCGTCAAAATTCGACCTCTAGAGCACTTTCCTTTAGTATGTCTCCTCACGGAAAAGGACGTCTACCCGTGGCACTTTGGTAATGGCTCGGCAGCCTATTATAGGGGGGAGGGGTGTCGTGATGCTGAAACTCGAGTTGCCCAAAGGCTTGCTGGGCGCAATGCCAGCAAGATGCACGTTGCCTTGCCATCCCCTAGGCACACTAGCAAGCACGTTGTGGTTGTGGTGTGCCGCCGGGCTCCCCCGCCCCCCACGGAGGCACCCGCCGTTGCAACGATGGCTCGGAGCGTTGCAACGGAGGAGCCAAATTTTCATATCTCAGAATTGGCTCGTGCATTTTTCGTGAAATTTTGAGGGAACCTTGGTAATATTATGTGAAGGCTGCACAAAAAAATCCAGGTCAAAAATCGCAGGTTTGCTCCGTTTTTCATTTTTTTTGAATTTCCGGCATTCCGGGCGGTAAAAAAATCGTCAAAAAAAATCGGCACGGTGTAAATTCACCAAATTTGGAGGATGGAAAGATCTTATTTTTCTAGAGGTTGTTGCAAAAAACGGCGTCAAAATTCGACCTCTAGAGCACTTTCCTTTAGTATGTCTCCTCACGGAAAAGGACGTCTACCCGTGGCACTTTGGTAATGGCTCGGCAGCCTATTATAGGGGGGAGGGGTGTCGTGATGCTGAAACTCGAGTTGCCCAAAGGCTTGCTGGGCGCAATGCCAGCAAGATGCACGTTGCCTTGCCATCCCCTAGGCACACTAGCAAGCACGTTGTGGTTGTGGTGTGCCGCCGGGCTCCCCCGCCCCCCACGGAGGCACCCGCCGTTGCAACGATGGCTCGGAGCGTTGCAACGGAGGAGCCAAATTTTCATATCTCAGAATTGGCTCGTGCATTTTTCGTGAAATTTTGAGGGAACCTTGGTAATATTATGTGAAGGCTGCACAAAAAAATCCAGGTCAAAAATTGCAGGTTTGCTCCATTTTTCATTTTTTTTGAATTTCCGGCATTCCGGGCGGTAAAAAAATCGTCAAAAAAAATCGGCACGGTGTAAATTCACCAAATTTGGAGGATGGAAAGATCTTATTTTTCTAGAGGTTGTTGCAAAAAACGGCGTCAAAATTCGACCTCTAGAGCACTTTCCTTGAGTATGTCTCCTCAAGGAAAAGGACGTCTACCCGTGGCACTTTGGTAATGGCTCGGCAGCCTATTATAGTGGGGAGGGGTGTCGTGCTGCTGAAACTCGAGTTGCCCAAAGGCTTGCTGGGCGCAATGCCAGCAAGATGCACGTTGCCTTGCCATCCCCTAGGCACACTAGCAAGCACGTTGTGGTTGTGGTGTGCCGCCGGGGTCCCCCGCCCCGGGTCCAAGGTCGAGCACGGGCGTCTGGCTGCTGCGAACCCCGATCACCGAAGGACCAACAAGAAGGGAAACACGTCCGTGCACGGCCCACCTAGGCACCACCTAGGGAGCATGGCGTGGTGGAGTTGTGCCTTGGGCACACGCTCGGGGCAACACCTTGTGCTCGGCCC
>NC_142442.1:51822500-51825000 GCF_059453495.1 Arachis ipaensis
ATGGCTCGGAGCGTTGCAACGGAGGAGCCAAATTTTCATATCTCAGAATTGGCTCGTGCATTTTTCGTGAAATTTTGAGGGAACCTTGGTAATATTATGTGAAGGCTGCACAAAAAAATCCAGGTCAAAAATCGCAGGTTTTCTCCGTTTTTCATTTTTTTTGAATTTCCGGCATTCCGGGCGGTAAAAAAATCGTCAAAAAAAATCGGCACGGTGTAAATTCACCAAATTTGGAGGATGGAAAGTTCTTATTTTTCTAGAGGTTGTTGCAAAAAACGGCGTCAAAATTCGACCTCTAGAGCACTTTCCTTTAGTATGTCTCCTCACGGAAAAGGACGTCTACCCGTGGCACTTTGGTAATGGCTCGGCAGCCTATTATAGGGGGGAGGGGAGTCGTGATGCTGAAACTCGAGTTGCCCAAAGGCTTGCTGGGCGCAATGCCAGCCAGATGCACGTTGCCTTGCCATCCCCTAGGCACACTAGCAAGCACGTTGTGGTTGTGGTGTGCCGCCGGGCTCCCCCGCCCCCCACGGAGGCACCCGCCGTTGCAACGATGGCTCGGAGCGTTGCAACGGAGGAGCCAAATTTTCATATCTCAGAATTGGCTCGTGCATTTTTCGTGAAATTTTGAGGGAACCTTGGTAATATTATGTGAAGGCTGCACAAAAAAATCCAGGTCAAAAATCGCAGGTTTGCTCCGTTTTTCATTTTTTTTGAATTTCCGGCATTCCGGGCGGTAAAAAAATCGTCAAAAAAAATCGGCACGGTGTAAATTCACCAAATTTGGAGGATGGAAAGTTCTTATTTTTCTAGAGGTTGTTGCAAAAAACGGCGTCAAAATTCGACCTCTAGAGCACTTTCCTTTAGTATGTCTCCTCACGGAAAAGGACGTCTACCCGTGGCACTTTGGTAATGGCTCGGCAGCCTATTATAGGGGGGAGGGGTGTCGTGATGCTGAAACTCGAGTTGCCCAAAGGCTTGCTGGGCGCAATGCCAGCAAGATGCAAGTTGCCTTGCCATCCCCTAGGCACACTAGCAAGCACGTTGTGGTTGTGGTGTGCCGCCGGGCTCCCCCGCCCCCCACGGAGGCACCCGCCGTTGCAACGATGGCTCGGAGCGTTGCAACGGAGGAGCCAAATTTTCATATCTCAGAATTGGCTCGTGCATTTTTCGTGAAATTTTGAGGGAACCTTGGTAATATTATGTGAAGGCTGCACAAAAAAATCCAGGTCAAAAATCGCAGGTTTGCTCCGTTTTTCATTTTTTTTGAATTTCCGGCATTCCGGGCGGTAAAAAAATCGTCAAAAAAAATCGGCACGGTGTAAATTCACCAAATTTGGAGGATGGAAAGATCTTATTTTTCTAGAGGTTGTTGCAAAAAACGGCGTCAAAATTCGACCTCTAGAGCACTTTCCTTGAGTATGTCTCCTCACGGAAAAGGACGTCTACCCGTGGCACTTTGGTAATGGCTCGGCAGCCTATTATAGGGGGGAGGGGTGTCGTGATGCTGAAACTCGAGTTGCCCAAAGGCTTGCTGGGCGCAATGCCAGCAAGATGCAAGTTGCCTTGCCATCCCCTAGGCACACTAGCAAGCACGTTGTGGTTGTGGTGTGCCGCCGGGCTCCCCCGCCCCCCACGGAGGCACCCGCCGTTGCAACGATGGCTCGGAGCGTTGCAACGGAGGAGCCAAATTTTCATATCTCAGAATTGGCTCGTGCATTTTTCGTGAAATTTTGAGGGAACCTTGGTAATATTATGTGAAGGCTGCACAAAAAAATCCAGGTCAAAAATCGCAGGTTTGCTCCGTTTTTCATTTTTTTTGAATTTCCGGCATTCCGGGCGGTAAAAAAATCGTCAAAAAAAATCGGCACGGTGTAAATTCACCAAATTTGGAGAATGGAAAGATCTTATTTTTCTAGAGGTTGTTGCAAAAAACGGCGTCAAAATTCGACCTCTAGAGCACTTTCCCTTAGTATGTCTCCTCACGGAAAAGGACGTCTACCCGTGGCACTTTGGTAATGGCTCGGCAGCCTATTATAGGGGGGAGGGGTGTCGTGATGCTGAAACTCGAGTTGCCCAAAGGCTTGCTGGGCGCAATGCCAGCAAGATGCACGTTGCCTTGCCATCCCCTAGGCACACTAGCAAGCACGTTGTGGTTGTGGTGTGCCGCCGGGCTCCCCCGCCCCCCACGGAGGCACCCGCCGTTGCAACGATGGCTCGGAGCGTTGCAACGGAGGAGCCAAATTTTCATATCTCAGAATTGGCTTGTGCATTTTTCGTGAAATTTTGAGGGAACCTTGGTAATATTATGTGAAGGCTGCACAAAAAAATCCAGGTCAAAAATCGCAGGTTTGCTCCGTTTTTCATTTTTTTTGAATTTCCGGCATTCCGGGCGGTAAAAAAATCGTCAAAAAAAATCGGCACGGTGTAAATTCACCAAATTTGGAGGATGGAAAGATCTTATTTTTCTAGAGGTTGTTGCAAAAAACGGCGTCAAAAT
>NC_142442.1:51835000-51842500 GCF_059453495.1 Arachis ipaensis
CGTCGCAACGGAGGCAGGTCGCGTTGCCACGGTTGCTGGTGACGTTGCAACGGAGGCAGGGCGCGTTGCAACGTTGGCTGGGGGCGTTGCAACGTTGGCTGGGGGCAGTGCAACGGATGCTGGGGTCGGTGCAACGTTGGCCGTGCGCGTTGCAACAGAGGCAGGGCGCGTTGCAACGGATGCTGGTGACGTTGCAACGGAGGCAGGGCGCGTTGCAACGTTGGCTGGGAGCGTTGCAACGGAGGCAGGGCGCGTTGCAACGTTGGCTGGGGGCGTTGCAACGGATGCTGGGGACGGTGCAACGTTGGCTGGGCGCGTTGCAACGGAGGCAGGGTGCGTTGCAACGGATGCTGGGTTAGGTGCATCGTTGGCTGGTTTCGTTGCAACGGAGGCACCCGCCGTTGCAACGATGGCTCGGAGCGTTGCAACGGAGGAGCCAAATTTTCATATCTCATAATTGGCTCGTGCATTTTTTCTAAAATTTTGAGGGAACCTTGGTAATATTATGTGAAGGCTGCACAAAAAAATCCAGGTCAAAAATCGCACGTTTGCTCCGTTTTTCATTTTTTTTGAATTTCCGGCTTTCCGGGCGGTAAAAAAATCGGCAAAAAAAATCGGCACGGTGTAAATTCACCAAATTTGGGGGATGGAAAGATCTTATTTTTCTAGAGGTTGTTGCAAAAAACGGCGTCAAAATTCGACCTCTAGAGCACTTTCCTTGAGTATGTCTCCTCACGGAAAAGGACGTCTACCCGTGGCACTTTGGTAATGGCTCGGCAGCCTATTATAGGGGGGAGGGGTGTCGTGATGCTGAAACTCGAGTTGCCCAAAGGCTTGCTGGGCGCAATGCCAGCAAGATGCACGTTGCCTTGCCATCCCCTAGGCACACTAGCAAGCACGTTGTGGTTGTGGTGTGCCGCCGGGCTCCCCCGCCCCCCACGGAGGCACCCGCCGTTGCAACGATGGCTCGGAGCGTTGCAACGGAGGAGCCAAATTTTCATATCTCAGAATTGGCTCGTGCATTTTTCGTGAAATTTTGAGGGAACCTTGGTAATATTATGTGAAGGCTGCACAAAAAAATCCAGGTCAAAAATCGCATGTTTGCTCCGTTTTTCATTTTTTTTGAATTTCCGGCATTCCGGGCGGTAAAAAAATCGTCAAAAAAAATCGGCACGGTGTAAATTCACCAAATTTGGAGGATGGAAAGATCTTATTTTTCTAGAGGTTGTTGCAAAAAACGGCGTCAAAATTCGACCTCTAGAGCACTTTCCTTTAGTATGTCTCCTCACGGAAAAGGACGTCTACCCGTGGCACTTTGGTAATGGCTCGGCAGCCTATTATAGGGGGGAGGGGTGTCGTGATGCTGAAACTCGAGTTGCCCAAAGGCTTGCTGGGCGCAATGCCAGCAAGATGCACGTTGCCTTGCCATCCCCTAGGCACACTAGCAAGCACGTTGTGGTTGTGGTGTGCCGCCGGGCTCCCCCGCCCCCCACGGAGGCACCCGCCGTTGCAACGATGGCTCGGAGCGTTGCAACGGAGGAGCCAAATTTTCATATCTCAGAATTGGCTCGTGCATTTTTCGTGAAATTTTGAGGGAACCTTGGTAATATTATGTGAAGGCTGCACAAAAAAATCCAGGTCAAAAATCGCAGGTTTTCTCCGTTTTTCATTTTTTTTGAATTTCCGGCATTCCGGGCGGTAAAAAAATCGTCAAAAAAAATCGGCACGGTGTAAATTCACCAAATTTGGAGGATGGAAAGTTCTTATTTTTCTAGAGGTTGTTGCAAAAAACGGCGTCAAAATTCGACCTCTAGAGCACTTTCCTTTAGTATGTCTCCTCACGGAAAAGGACGTCTACCCGTGGCACTTTGGTAATGGCTCGGCAGCCTATTATAGGGGGGAGGGGAGTCGTGATGCTGAAACTCGAGTTGCCCAAAGGCTTGCTGGGCGCAATGCCAGCCAGATGCACGTTGCCTTGCCATCCCCTAGGCACACTAGCAAGCACGTTGTGGTTGTGGTGTGCCGCCGGGCTCCCCCGCCCCCCACGGAGGCACCCGCCGTTGCAACGATGGCTCGGAGCGTTGCAACGGAGGAGCCAAATTTTCATATCTCAGAATTGGCTCGTGCATTTTTCGTGAAATTTTGAGGGAACCTTGGTAATATTATGTGAAGGCTGCACAAAAAAATCCAGGTCAAAAATCGCAGGTTTGCTCCGTTTTTCATTTTTTTTGAATTTCCGGCATTCCGGGCGGTAAAAAAATCGTCAAAAAAAATCGGCACGGTGTAAATTCACCAAATTTGGAGGATGGAAAGTTCTTATTTTTCTAGAGGTTGTTGCAAAAAACGGCGTCAAAATTCGACCTCTAGAGCACTTTCCTTTAGTATGTCTCCTCACGGAAAAGGACGTCTACCCGTGGCACTTTGGTAATGGCTCGGCAGCCTATTATAGGGGGGAGGGGAGTCGTGATGCTGAAACTCGAGTTGCCCAAAGGCTTGCTGGGCGCAATGCCAGCCAGATGCACGTTGCCTTGCCATCCCCTAGGCACACTAGCAAGCACGTTGTGGTTGTGGTGTGCCGCCGGGCTCCCCCGCCCCCCACGGAGGCACCCGCCGTTGCAACGATGGCTCGGAGCGTTGCAACGGAGGAGCCAAATTTTCATATCTCAGAATTGGCTCGTGCATTTTTCGTGAAATTTTGAGGGAACCTTGGTAATATTATGTGAAGGCTGCACAAAAAAATCCAGGTCAAAAATCGCAGGTTTGCTCCGTTTTTCATTTTTTTTGATATTCCGGCATTCCGGGCGGTAAAAAAATCGTCAAAAAAAATCGGCACGGTGTAAATTCACCAAATTTGGAGGATGGAAAGTTCTTATTTTTCTAGAGGTTGTTGCAAAAAACGGCGTCAAAATTCGACCTCTAGAGCACTTTCCTTTAGTATGTCTCCTCACGGAAAAGGACGTCTACCCGTGGCACTTTGGTAATGGCTCGGCAGCCTATTATAGGGGGGAGGGGTGTCGTGATGCTGAAACTCGAGTTGCCCAAAGGCTTGCTGGGCGCAATGCCAGCAAGATGCAAGTTGCCTTGCCATCCCCTAGGCACACTAGCAAGCACGTTGTGGTTGTGGTGTGCCGCCGGGCTCCCCCGCCCCCCACGGAGGCACCCGCCGTTGCAACGATGGCTCGGAGCGTTGCAACGGAGGAGCCAAATTTTCATATCTCAGAATTGGCTCGTGCATTTTTCGTGAAATTTTGAGGGAACCTTGGTAATATTATGTGAAGGCTGCACAAAAAAATCCAGGTCAAAAATCGCAGGTTTGCTCCGTTTTTCATTTTTTTTGAATTTCCGGCATTCCGGGCGGTAAAAAAATCGTCAAAAAAAATCGGCACGGTGTAAATTCACCAAATTTGGAGAATGGAAAGATCTTATTTTTCTAGAGGTTGTTGCAAAAAACGGCGTCAAAATTCGACCTCTAGAGCACTTTCCCTTAGTATGTCTCCTCACGGAAAAGGACGTCTACCCGTGGCACTTTGGTAATGGCTCGGCAGCCTATTATAGGGGGGAGGGGTGTCGTGATGCTGAAACTCGAGTTGCCCAAAGGCTTGCTGGGCGCAATGCCAGCAAGATGCACGTTGCCTTGCCATCCCCTAGGCACACTAGCAAGCACGTTGTGGTTGTGGTGTGCCGCCGGGCTCCCCCGCCCCCCACGGAGGCACCCGCCGTTGCAACGATGGCTCGGAGCGTTGCAACGGAGGAGCCAAATTTTCATATCTCAGAATTGGCTCGTGCATTTTTCGTGAAATTTTGAGGGAACCTTGGTAATATTATGTGAAGGCTGCACAAAAAAATCCAGGTCAAAAATCGCAGGTTTGCTCCGTTTTTCATTTTTTTTGATATTCCGGCATTCCGGGCGGTAAAAAAATCGTCAAAAAAAATCGGCACGGTGTAAATTCACCAAATTTGGAGGATGGAAAGTTCTTATTTTTCTAGAGGTTGTTGCAAAAAACGGCGTCAAAATTCGACCTCTAGAGCACTTTCCTTTAGTATGTCTCCTCACGGAAAAGGACGTCTACCCGTGGCACTTTGGTAATGGCTCGGCAGCCTATTATAGGGGGGAGGGGTGTCGTGATGCTGAAACTCGAGTTGCCCAAAGGCTTGCTGGGCGCAATGCCAGCAAGATGCAAGTTGCCTTGCCATCCCCTAGGCACACTAGCAAGCACGTTGTGGTTGTGGTGTGCCGCCGGGCTCCCCCGCCCCCCACGGAGGCACCCGCCGTTGCAACGATGGCTCGGAGCGTTGCAACGGAGGAGCCAAATTTTCATATCTCAGAATTGGCTCGTGCATTTTTCGTGAAATTTTGAGGGAACCTTGGTAATATTATGTGAAGGCTGCACAAAAAAATCCAGGTCAAAAATCGCAGGTTTGCTCCGTTTTTCATTTTTTTTGAATTTCCGGCATTCCGGGCGGTAAAAAAATCGTCAAAAAAAATCGGCACGGTGTAAATTCACCAAATTTGGAGAATGGAAAGATCTTATTTTTCTAGAGGTTGTTGCAAAAAACGGCGTCAAAATTCGACCTCTAGAGCACTTTCCCTTAGTATGTCTCCTCACGGAAAAGGACGTCTACCCGTGGCACTTTGGTAATGGCTCGGCAGCCTATTATAGGGGGGAGGGGTGTCGTGATGCTGAAACTCGAGTTGCCCAAAGGCTTGCTGGGCGCAATGCCAGCAAGATGCACGTTGCCTTGCCATCCCCTAGGCACACTAGCAAGCACGTTGTGGTTGTGGTGTGCCGCCGGGCTCCCCCGCCCCCCACGGAGGCACCCGCCGTTGCAACGATGGCTCGGAGCGTTGCAACGGAGGAGCCAAATTTTCATATCTCAGAATTGGCTCGTGCATTTTTCGTGAAATTTTGAGGGAACCTTGGTAATATTATGTGAAGGCTGCACAAAAAAATCCAGGTCAAAAATCGCAGGTTTGCTCCGTTTTTCATTTTTTTTGAATTTCCGGCATTCCGGGCGGTAAAAAAATCGTCAAAAAAAATCGGCACGGTGTAAATTCACCAAATTTGGAGGATGGAAAGTTCTTATTTTTCTAGAGGTTGTTGCAAAAAACGGCGTCAAAATTCGACCTCTAGAGCACTTTCCTTTAGTATGTCTCCTCACGGAAAAGGACGTCTACCCGTGGCACTTTGGTAATGGCTCGGCAGCCTATTATAGGGGGGAGGGGTGTCGTGATGCTGAAACTCGAGTTGCCCAAAGGCTTGCTGGGCGCAATGCCAGCAAGATGCAAGTTGCCTTGCCATCCCCTAGGCACACTAGCAAGCACGTTGTGGTTGTGGTGTGCCGCCGGGCTCCCCCGCCCCCCACGGAGGCACCCGCCGTTGCAACGATGGCTCGGAGCGTTGCAACGGAGGAGCCAAATTTTCATATCTCAGAATTGGCTCGTGCATTTTTCGTGAAATTTTGAGGGAACCTTGGTAATATTATGTGAAGGCTGCACAAAAAAATCCAGGTCAAAAATCGCAGGTTTGCTCCGTTTTTCATTTTTTTTGAATTTCCGGCATTCCGGGCGGTAAAAAAATCGTCAAAAAAAATCGGCACGGTGTAAATTCACCAAATTTGGAGAATGGAAAGATCTTATTTTTCTAGAGGTTGTTGCAAAAAACGGCGTCAAAATTCGACCTCTAGAGCACTTTCCCTTAGTATGTCTCCTCACGGAAAAGGACGTCTACCCGTGGCACTTTGGTAATGGCTCGGCAGCCTATTATAGGGGGGAGGGGTGTCGTGATGCTGAAACTCGAGTTGCCCAAAGGCTTGCTGGGCGCAATGCCAGCAAGATGCACGTTGCCTTGCCATCCCCTAGGCACACTAGCAAGCACGTTGTGGTTGTGGTGTGCCGCCGGGCTCCCCCGCCCCCCACGGAGGCACCCGCCGTTGCAACGATGGCTCGGAGCGTTGCAACGGAGGAGCCAAATTTTCATATCTCAGAATTGGCTCGTGCATTTTTCGTGAAATTTTGAGGGAACCTTGGTAATATTATGTGAAGGCTGCACAAAAAAATCCAGGTCAAAAATCGCAGGTTTGCTCCGTTTTTCATTTTTTTTGAATTTCCGGCATTCCGGGCGGTAAAAAAATCGTCAAAAAAAATCGGCACGGTGTAAATTCACCAAATTTGGAGGATGGAAAGATCTTATTTTTCTAGAGGTTGTTGCAAAAAACGGCGTCAAAATTCGACCTCTAGAGCACTTTCCTTGAGTATGTCTCCTCACGGAAAAGGACGTCTACCCGTGGCACTTTGGTAATGGCTCGGCAGCCTATTATAGGGGGGAGGGGTGTCGTGATGCTGAAACTCGAGTTGCCCAAAGGCTTGCTGGGCGCAATGCCAGCAAGATGCACGTTGCCTTGCCATCCCCTAGGCACACTAGCAAGCACGTTGTGGTTGTGGTGTGCCGCCGGGCTCCCCCGCCCCCCACGGAGGCACCCGCCGTTGCAACGATGGCTCGGAGCGTTGCAACGGAGGAGCCAAATTTTCATATCTCAGAATTGGCTCGTGCATTTTTCGTGAAATTTTGAGGGAACCTTGGTAATATTATGTGAAGGCTGCACAAAAAAATCCAGGTCAAAAATCGCAGGTTTGCTCCGTTTTTCATTTTTTTTGAATTTCCGGCATTCCGGGCGGTAAAAAAATCGTCAAAAAAAATCGGCACGGTGTAAATTCACCAAATTTGGAGGATGGAAAGTTCTTATTTTTCTAGAGGTTGTTGCAAAAAACGGCATCAAAATTCGACCTCTAGAGCACTTTCCTTTAGTATGTCTCCTCACGGAAAAGGACGTCTACCCGTGGCACTTTGGTAATGGCTCGGCAGCCTATTATAGGGGGGAGGGGTGTCGTGATGCTGAAACTCGAGTTGCCCAAAGGCTTGCTGGGCGCAATGCCAGCAAGATGCACGTTGCCTTGCCATCCCCTAGGCACACTAGCAAGCACGTTGTGGTTGTGGTGTGCCGCCGGGCTCCCCCGCCCCCCACGGAGGCACCCGCCGTTGCAACGATGGCTCGGAGCGTTGCAACGGAGGAGCCAAATTTTCATATCTCAGAATTGGCTCGTGCATTTTTCGTGAAATTTTGAGGGAACCTTGGTAATATTATGTGAAGGCTGCACAAAAAAATCCAGGTCAAAAATCGCAGGTTTGCTCCGTTTTTCATTTTTTTTGAATTTCCGGCATTCCGGGCGGTAAAAAAATCGTCAAAAAAAATCGGCACGGTGTAAATTCACCAAATTTGGAGGATGGAAAGATCTTATTTTTCTAGAGGTTGTTGCAAAAAACGGCGTCAAAATTCGACCTCTAGAGCACTTTCCTTTAGTATGTCTCCTCACGGAAAAGGACGTCTACCCGTGGCACTTTGGTAATGGCTCGGCAGCCTATTATAGGGGGGAGAGGTGTCGTGCTGCTGAAACTCGAGTTGCCCAAAGGCTTGCTGGGCGCAATTCCAGCAAGATGCACG
>NC_142442.1:51852500-51857500 GCF_059453495.1 Arachis ipaensis
TAGTATGTCTCCTCACGGAAAAGGACGTCTACCCGTGGCACTTTGGTAATGGCTCGGCAGCCTATTATAGGGGGGAGGGGTGTCGTGATGCTGAAACTCGAGTTGCCCAAAGGCTTGCTGGGCGCAATGCCAGCAAGATGCACGTTGCCTTGCCATCCCCTAGGCACACTAGCAAGCACGTTGTGGTTGTGGTGTGCCGCCGGGCTCCCCCGCCCCCCACGGAGGCACCCGCCGTTGCAACGATGGCTCGGAGCGTTGCAACGGAGGAGCCAAATTTTCATATCTCAGAATTGGCTCGTGCATTTTTCGTGAAATTTTGAGGGAACCTTGGTAATATTATGTGAAGGCTGCACAAAAAAATCCAGGTCAAAAATCGCAGGTTTTCTCCGTTTTTCATTTTTTTTGAATTTCCGGCATTCCGGGCGGTAAAAAAATCGTCAAAAAAAATCGGCACGGTGTAAATTCACCAAATTTGGAGGATGGAAAGTTCTTATTTTTCTAGAGGTTGTTGCAAAAAACGGCGTCAAAATTCGACCTCTAGAGCACTTTCCTTTAGTATGTCTCCTCACGGAAAAGGACGTCTACCCGTGGCACTTTGGTAATGGCTCGGCAGCCTATTATAGGGGGGAGGGGAGTCGTGATGCTGAAACTCGAGTTGCCCAAAGGCTTGCTGGGCGCAATGCCAGCCAGATGCACGTTGCCTTGCCATCCCCTAGGCACACTAGCAAGCACGTTGTGGTTGTGGTGTGCCGCCGGGCTCCCCCGCCCCCCACGGAGGCACCCGCCGTTGCAACGATGGCTCGGAGCGTTGCAACGGAGGAGCCAAATTTTCATATCTCAGAATTGGCTCGTGCATTTTTCGTGAAATTTTGAGGGAACCTTGGTAATATTATGTGAAGGCTGCACAAAAAAATCCAGGTCAAAAATCGCAGGTTTGCTCCGTTTTTCATTTTTTTTGAATTTCCGGCATTCCGGGCGGTAAAAAAATCGTCAAAAAAAATCGGCACGGTGTAAATTCACCAAATTTGGAGGATGGAAAGTTCTTATTTTTCTAGAGGTTGTTGCAAAAAACGGCGTCAAAATTCGACCTCTAGAGCACTTTCCTTTAGTATGTCTCCTCACGGAAAAGGACGTCTACCCGTGGCACTTTGGTAATGGCTCGGCAGCCTATTATAGGGGGGAGGGGTGTCGTGATGCTGAAACTCGAGTTGCCCAAAGGCTTGCTGGGCGCAATGCCAGCAAGATGCAAGTTGCCTTGCCATCCCCTAGGCACACTAGCAAGCACGTTGTGGTTGTGGTGTGCCGCCGGGCTCCCCCGCCCCCCACGGAGGCACCCGCCGTTGCAACGATGGCTCGGAGCGTTGCAACGGAGGAGCAAATTTTCATATCTCAGAATTGGCTCGTGCATTTTTCGTGAAATTTTGAGGGAACCTTGGTAATATTATGTGAAGGCTGCACAAAAAAATCCAGGTCAAAAATCGCAGGTTTGCTCCGTTTTTCATTTTTTTTGAATTTCCGGCATTCCGGGCGGTAAAAAAATCGTCAAAAAAAATCGGCACGGTGTAAATTCACCAAATTTGGAGAATGGAAAGATCTTATTTTTCTAGAGGTTGTTGCAAAAAACGGCGTCAAAATTCGACCTCTAGAGCACTTTCCCTTAGTATGTCTCCTCACGGAAAAGGACGTCTACCCGTGGCACTTTGGTAATGGCTCGGCAGCCTATTATAGGGGGGAGGGGTGTCGTGATGCTGAAACTCGAGTTGCCCAAAGGCTTGCTGGGCGCAATGCCAGCAAGATGCACGTTGCCTTGCCATCCCCTAGGCACACTAGCAAGCACGTTGTGGTTGTGGTGTGCCGCCGGGCTCCCCCGCCCCCCACGGAGGCACCCGCCGTTGCAACGATGGCTCGGAGCGTTGCAACGGAGGAGCCAAATTTTCATATCTCAGAATTGGCTCGTGCATTTTTCATGAAATTTTGAGGGAACCTTGGTAATATAATGTGAAGGCTGCACAAAAAAATCCAGGTCAAAAATCGCAGGTTTGCTCCGTTTTTCATTTTTTTTGAATTTCCGGCATTCCGGGCGGTAAAAAAATCGTCAAAAAAAATCGGCACGGTGTAAATTCACCAAATTTGGAGGATGGAAAGATCTTATTTTTCTAGAGGTTGTTGCAAAAAACGGCGTCAAAATTCGACCTCTAGAGCACTTTCCTTGAGTATGTCTCCTCACGGAAAAGGACGTCTACCCGTGGCACTTTGGTAATGGCTCGGCAGCCTATTATAGGGGGGAGGGGTGTCGTGATGCTGAAACTCGAGTTGCCCAAAGGCTTGCTGGGCGCAATGCCAGCAAGATGCACGTTGCCTTGCCATCCCCTAGGCACACTAGCAAGCACGTTGTGGTTGTGGTGTGCCGCCGGGCTCCCCCGCCCCCCACGGAGGCACCCGCCGTTGCAACGATGGCTCGGAGCGTTGCAACGGAGGAGCCAAATTTTCATATCTCAGAATTGGCTCGTGCATTTTTCGTGAAATTTTGAGGGAACCTTGGTAATATTATGTGAAGGCTGCACAAAAAAATCCAGGTCAAAAATCGCAGGTTTGCTCCGTTTTTCATTTTTTTTGAATTTCCGGCATTCCGGGCGGTAAAAAAATCGTCAAAAAAAATCGGCACGGTGTAAATTCACCAAATTTGGAGGATGGAAAGTTCTTATTTTTCTAGAGGTTGTTGCAAAAAACGGCGTCAAAATTCGACCTCTAGAGCACTTTCCTTTAGTATGTCTCCTCACGGAAAAGGACGTCTACCCGTGGCACTTTGGTAATGGCTCGGCAGCCTATTATAGGGGGGAGGGGTGTCGTGATGCTGAAACTCGAGTTGCCCAAAGGCTTGCTGGGCGCAATGCCAGCAAGATGCAAGTTGCCTTGCCATCCCCTAGGCACACTAGCAAGCACGTTGTGGTTGTGGTGTGTCGCCGGGCTCCCCCGCCCCCCACGGAGGCACCCGCCGTTGCAATGATGGCTCGGAGCGTTGCAACGGAGGAGCCAAATTTTCATATCTCAGAATTGGCTCGTGCATTTTTCGTGAAATTTTGAGGGAACCTTGGTAATATTATGTGAAGGCTGCACAAAAAAATCCAGGTCAAAAATCGCAGGTTTGCTCCGTTTTTCATTTTTTTTGAATTTCCGGCATTCCGGGCGGTAAAAAAATCGTCAAAAAAAATCGGCACGGTGTAAATTCACCAAATTTGGAGAATGGAAATATCTTATTTTTCTAGAGGTTGTTGCAAAAAACGGCGTCAAAATTCGACCTCTAGAGCACTTTCCCTTAGTATGTCTCCTCACGGAAAAGGACGTCTACCCGTGGCACTTTGGTAATGGCTCGGCAGCCTATTATAGGGGGGAGGGGTGTCGTGATGCTGAAACTCGAGTTGCCCAAAGGCTTGCTGGGCGCAATGCCAGCAAGATGCACGTTGCCTTGCCATCCCCTAGGCACACTAGCAAGCACGTTGTGGTTGTGGTGTGCCGCCGGGCTCCCCCGCCCCCCACGGAGGCACCCGCCGTTGCAACGATGGCTCGGAGCGTTGCAACGGAGGAGCCAAATTTTCATATCTCAGAATTGGCTTGTGCATTTTTCGTGAAATTTTGAGGGAACCTTGGTAATATTATGTGAAGGCTGCACAAAAAAATCCAGGTCAAAAATCGCAGGTTTGCTCCGTTTTTCATTTTTTTTGAATTTCCGGCATTCCGGGCGGTAAAAAAATCGTCAAAAAAAATCGGCACGGTGTAAATTCACCAAATTTGGAGGATGGAAAGATCTTATTTTTCTAGAGGTTGTTGCAAA
The DNA here is from genome assembly GCF_059453495.1 of Arachis ipaensis. Taxonomy (NCBI): domain Eukaryota; kingdom Viridiplantae; phylum Streptophyta; class Magnoliopsida; order Fabales; family Fabaceae; genus Arachis; species Arachis ipaensis. The sequence goes on from NC_142442.1 coordinate 51,856,333, forward strand.
AAACGGCGTCAAAATTCGACCTCTAGAGCACTTTCCTTGAGTATGTCTCCTCACGGAAAAGGACGTCTACCCGTGGCACTTTGGTAATGGCTCGGCAGCCTATTATAGGGGGGAGGGGTGTCGTGATGCTGAAACTCGAGTTGCCCAAAGGCTTGCTGGGCGCAATGCCAGCAAGATGCACGTTGCCTTGCCATCCCCTAGGCACACTAGCAAGCACGTTGTGGTTGTGGTGTGCCGCCGGGCTCCCCCGCCCCCCACGGAGGCACCCGCCGTTGCAACGATGGCTCGGAGCGTTGCAACGGAGGAGCCAAATTTTCATATCTCAGAATTGGCTCGTGCATTTTTCGTGAAATTTTGAGGGAACCTTGGTAATATTATGTGAAGGCTGCACAAAAAAATCCAGGTCAAAAATCGCAGGTTTGCTCCGTTTTTCATTTTTTTTGAATTTCCGGCATTCCGGGCGGTAAAAAAATCGTCAAAAAAAATCGGCACGGTGTAAATTCACCAAATTTGGAGGATGGAAAGTTCTTATTTTTCTAGAGGTTGTTGCAAAAAACGGCGTCAAAATTCGACCTCTAGAGCACTTTCCTTTAGTATGTCTCCTCACGGAAAAGGACGTCTACCCGTGGCACTTTGGTAATGGCTCGGCAGCCTATTATAGGGGGGAGGGGTGTCGTGATGCTGAAACTCGAGTTGCCCAAAGGCTTGCTGGGCGCAATGCCAGCAAGATGCACGTTGCCTTGCCATCCCCTAGGCACACTAGCAAGCACGTTGTGGTTGTGGTGTGCCGCCGGGCTCCCCCGCCCCCCACGGAGGCACCCGCCGTTGCAACGATGGCTCGGAGCGTTACAACGGAGGAGCCAAATTTTCATATCTCAGAATTGGCTCGTGCATTTTTCGTGAAATTTTGAGGGAACCTTGGTAATATTATGTGAAGGCTGCACAAAAAAATCCAGGTCAAAAATCGCAGGTTTGCTCCGTTTTTCATTTTTTTTGAATTTCCGGCATTCCGGGCGGTAAAAAAATCGTCAAAAAAAATCGGCACGGTGTAAATTCACCAAATTCGGAGGATGGAAAGATCTTATTTTTCTAGAGGTTGTTGCAAAAAACGGCGTCAAAATTCGACCTCTAGAGCACTTTCCTTTAGTATGTCTCCTCACGGAAAAGG
>NC_142442.1:51867500-51870000 GCF_059453495.1 Arachis ipaensis
AATTGGCTCGTGCATTTTTCGTGAAATTTTGAGGGAACCTTGGTAATATTATGTGAAGGCTGCACAAAAAAATCCAGGTCAAAAATCGCAGGTTTGCTCCGTTTTTCATTTTTTTTGAATTTCCGGCATTTCGGGCGGTAAAAAAATCGTCAAAAAAAATTGGCACGGTGTAAATTCACCAAATTTGGAGGATGGAAAGATCTTATTTTTCTAGAGGTTGTTGCAAAAAACGGCGTCAAAATTCGACCTCTAGAGCACTTTCCTTTAGTATGTCTCCTCACGGAAAAGGACGTCTACCCGTGGCACTTTGGTAATGGCTCGGCAGCCTATTATAGGGGGGAGGGGTGTCGTGATGCTGAAACTCGAGTTGCCCAAAGGCTTGCTGGGCGCAATGCCAGCAAGATGCACGTTGCCTTGCCATCCTCTAGGCACACTAGCAAGCACGTTGTGGTTGTGGTGTGCCGCCGGGCTCCCCCGCCCCCCACGGAGGCACCCGCCGTTGCAACGATGGCTCGGAGCGTTGCAACGGAGGAGCCAAATTTTCATATCTCAGAATTGGCTCGTGCATTTTTCGTGAAATTTTGAGGGAACCTTGGTAATATTATGTGAAGGCTGCACAAAAAAATCCAGGTCAAAAATCGCAGGTTTGCTCCGTTTTTCATTTTTTTTGAATTTCCGGCATTCCGGGCGGTAAAAAAATCGTCAAAAAAAATTGGCACGGTGTAAATTCACCAAATTTGGAGGATGGAAAGATCTTATTTTTCTAGAGGTTGTTGCAAAAAACGGCGTCAAAATTCGACCTCTAGAGCACTTTCCTTTAGTATGTCTCCTCACGGAAAAGGACGTCTACCCGTGGCACTTTGGTAATGGCTCGGCAGCCTATTATAGGGGGGAGGGGTGTCGTGATGCTGAAACTCGAGTTGCCCAAAGGCTTGCTGGGCGCAATGCCAGCAAGATGCACGTTGCCTTGCCATCCCCTAGGCACACTAGCAAGCACGTTGTGGTTGTGGTGTGCCGCCGGGCTCCCCCGCCCCCCACGGAGGCACCCGCCGTTGCAACGATGGCTCGGAGCGTTGCAACGGAGGAGCCAAATTTTCATATCTCAGAATTGGCTCGTGCATTTTTCGTGAAATTTTGAGGGAACCTTGGTAATATTATGTGAAGGCTGCACAAAAAAATCCAGGTCAAAAATCGCAGGTTTGCTCCGTTTTTCATTTTTTTTGAATTTCCGGCATTCCGGGCGGTAAAAAAATCGTCAAAAAAAATCGGCACGGTGTAAATTCACCAAATTTGGAGGATGGAAAGATCTTATTTTTCTAGAGGTTGTTGCAAAAAACGGCGTCAAAATTCGACCTCTAGAGCACTTTCCTTTAGTATGTCTCCTCACGGAAAAGGACGTCTACCCGTGGCACTTTGGTAATGGCTCGGCAGCCTATTATAGGGGGGAGGGGTGTCGTGATGCTGAAACTCGAGTTGCCCAAAGGCTTGCTGGGCGCAATGCCAGCAAGATGCACGTTGCCTTGCCATCCCCTAGGCACACTAGCAAGCACGTTGTGGTTGTGGTGTGCCGCCGGGCTCCCCCGCCCCCCACGGAGGCACCCGCCGTTGCAACGATGGCTCGGAGCGTTGCAACGGAGGAGCCAAATTTTCATATCTCAGAATTGGCTCGTGCATTTTTCGTGAAATTTTGAGGGAACCTTGGTAATATTATGTGAAGGCTGCACAAAAAAATCCAGGTCAAAAATTGCAGGTTTGCTCCGTTTTTCATTTTTTTTGAATTTCCGGCATTCCGGGCGGTAAAAAAATCGTCAAAAAAAATCGGCACGGTGTAAATTCACCAAATTTGGAGGATGGAAAGATCTTATTTTTCTAGAGGTTGTTGCAAAAAACGGCGTCAAAATTCGACCTCTAGAGCACTTTCCTTGAGTATGTCTCCTCAAGGAAAAGGACGTCTACCCGTGGCACTTTGGTAATGGCTCGGCAGCCTATTATAGTGGGGAGGGGTGTCGTGCTGCTGAAACTCGAGTTGCCCAAAGGCTTGCTGGGCGCAATGCCAGCAAGATGCACGTTGCCTTGCCATCCCCTAGGCACACTAGCAAGCACGTTGTGGTTGTGGTGTGCCGCCGGGGTCCCCCGCCCCGGGTCCAAGGTCGAGCACGGGCGTCTGGCTGCTGCGAACCCCGATCACCGAAGGACCAACAAGAAGGGAAACACGTCCGTGCACGGCCCACCTAGGCACCACCTAGGGAGCATGGCGTGGTGGAGTTGTGCCTTGGGCACACGCTCGGGGCAACACCTTGTGCTCGGCCCAGGACTAGGGGGATCATCCCAAGTCCGAGCACGACGTGGGATCGGCGGGCGGCCTGTGCGCCCCCGCGAGGGGCAACGTGGCTTGCGCAGCCCGACGCTTGGCCAGGCCTAGTGTGGCGCACGACGCGGATGATGGATATGCGTGCGGCAGCGGGTGTCGTGGGCAGGGGGCAACGCGACGTGCTCGTCC
>NC_142442.1:51880000-51885000 GCF_059453495.1 Arachis ipaensis
AATCGTCAAAAAAAATCGGCACGGTGTAAATTCACCAAATTTGGAGGATGGAAAGTTCTTATTTTTCTAGAGGTTGTTGCAAAAAACGGCGTCAAAATTCGACCTCTAGAGCACTTTCCTTTAGTATGTCTCCTCACGGAAAAGGACGTCTACCCGTGGCACTTTGGTAATGGCTCGGCAGCCTATTATAGGGGGGAGGGGAGTCGTGATGCTGAAACTCGAGTTGCCCAAAGGCTTGCTGGGCGCAATGCCAGCCAGATGCACGTTGCCTTGCCATCCCCTAGGCACACTAGCAAGCACGTTGTGGTTGTGGTGTGCCGCCGGGCTCCCCCGCCCCCCACGGAGGCACCCGCCGTTGCAACGATGGCTCGGAGCGTTGCAACGGAGGAGCCAAATTTTCATATCTCAGAATTGGCTCGTGCATTTTTCGTGAAATTTTGAGGGAACCTTGGTAATATTATGTGAAGGCTGCACAAAAAAATCCAGGTCAAAAATCGCAGGTTTGCTCCGTTTTTCATTTTTTTTGAATTTCCGGCATTCCGGGCGGTAAAAAAATCGTCAAAAAAAATCGGCACGGTGTAAATTCACCAAATTTGGAGGATGGAAAGTTCTTATTTTTCTAGAGGTTGTTGCAAAAAACGGCGTCAAAATTCGACCTCTAGAGCACTTTCCTTTAGTATGTCTCCTCACGGAAAAGGACGTCTACCCGTGGCACTTTGGTAATGGCTCGGCAGCCTATTATAGGGGGGAGGGGAGTCGTGATGCTGAAACTCGAGTTGCCCAAAGGCTTGCTGGGCGCAATGCCAGCCAGATGCACGTTGCCTTGCCATCCCCTAGGCACACTAGCAAGCACGTTGTGGTTGTGGTGTGCCGCCGGGCTCCCCCGCCCCCCACGGAGGCACCCGCCGTTGCAACGATGGCTCGGAGCGTTGCAACGGAGGAGCCAAATTTTCATATCTCAGAATTGGCTCGTGCATTTTTCGTGAAATTTTGAGGGAACCTTGGTAATATTATGTGAAGGCTGCACAAAAAAATCCAGGTCAAAAATCGCAGGTTTGCTCCGTTTTTCATTTTTTTTGATATTCCGGCATTCCGGGCGGTAAAAAAATCGTCAAAAAAAATCGGCACGGTGTAAATTCACCAAATTTGGAGGATGGAAAGTTCTTATTTTTCTAGAGGTTGTTGCAAAAAACGGCGTCAAAATTCGACCTCTAGAGCACTTTCCTTTAGTATGTCTCCTCACGGAAAAGGACGTCTACCCGTGGCACTTTGGTAATGGCTCGGCAGCCTATTATAGGGGGGAGGGGTGTCGTGATGCTGAAACTCGAGTTGCCCAAAGGCTTGCTGGGCGCAATGCCAGCAAGATGCAAGTTGCCTTGCCATCCCCTAGGCACACTAGCAAGCACGTTGTGGTTGTGGTGTGCCGCCGGGCTCCCCCGCCCCCCACGGAGGCACCCGCCGTTGCAACGATGGCTCGGAGCGTTGCAACGGAGGAGCCAAATTTTCATATCTCAGAATTGGCTCGTGCATTTTTCGTGAAATTTTGAGGGAACCTTGGTAATATTATGTGAAGGCTGCACAAAAAAATCCAGGTCAAAAATCGCAGGTTTGCTCCGTTTTTCATTTTTTTTGAATTTCCGGCATTCCGGGCGGTAAAAAAATCGTCAAAAAAAATCGGCACGGTGTAAATTCACCAAATTTGGAGAATGGAAAGATCTTATTTTTCTAGAGGTTGTTGCAAAAAACGGCGTCAAAATTCGACCTCTAGAGCACTTTCCCTTAGTATGTCTCCTCACGGAAAAGGACGTCTACCCGTGGCACTTTGGTAATGGCTCGGCAGCCTATTATAGGGGGGAGGGGTGTCGTGATGCTGAAACTCGAGTTGCCCAAAGGCTTGCTGGGCGCAATGCCAGCAAGATGCACGTTGCCTTGCCATCCCCTAGGCACACTAGCAAGCACGTTGTGGTTGTGGTGTGCCGCCGGGCTCCCCCGCCCCCCACGGAGGCACCCGCCGTTGCAACGATGGCTCGGAGCGTTGCAACGGAGGAGCCAAATTTTCATATCTCAGAATTGGCTCGTGCATTTTTCGTGAAATTTTGAGGGAACCTTGGTAATATTATGTGAAGGCTGCACAAAAAAATCCAGGTCAAAAATCGCAGGTTTGCTCCGTTTTTCATTTTTTTTGATATTCCGGCATTCCGGGCGGTAAAAAAATCGTCAAAAAAAATCGGCACGGTGTAAATTCACCAAATTTGGAGGATGGAAAGTTCTTATTTTTCTAGAGGTTGTTGCAAAAAACGGCGTCAAAATTCGACCTCTAGAGCACTTTCCTTTAGTATGTCTCCTCACGGAAAAGGACGTCTACCCGTGGCACTTTGGTAATGGCTCGGCAGCCTATTATAGGGGGGAGGGGTGTCGTGATGCTGAAACTCGAGTTGCCCAAAGGCTTGCTGGGCGCAATGCCAGCAAGATGCAAGTTGCCTTGCCATCCCCTAGGCACACTAGCAAGCACGTTGTGGTTGTGGTGTGCCGCCGGGCTCCCCCGCCCCCCACGGAGGCACCCGCCGTTGCAACGATGGCTCGGAGCGTTGCAACGGAGGAGCCAAATTTTCATATCTCAGAATTGGCTCGTGCATTTTTCGTGAAATTTTGAGGGAACCTTGGTAATATTATGTGAAGGCTGCACAAAAAAATCCAGGTCAAAAATCGCAGGTTTGCTCCGTTTTTCATTTTTTTTGAATTTCCGGCATTCCGGGCGGTAAAAAAATCGTCAAAAAAAATCGGCACGGTGTAAATTCACCAAATTTGGAGAATGGAAAGATCTTATTTTTCTAGAGGTTGTTGCAAAAAACGGCGTCAAAATTCGACCTCTAGAGCACTTTCCCTTAGTATGTCTCCTCACGGAAAAGGACGTCTACCCGTGGCACTTTGGTAATGGCTCGGCAGCCTATTATAGGGGGGAGGGGTGTCGTGATGCTGAAACTCGAGTTGCCCAAAGGCTTGCTGGGCGCAATGCCAGCAAGATGCACGTTGCCTTGCCATCCCCTAGGCACACTAGCAAGCACGTTGTGGTTGTGGTGTGCCGCCGGGCTCCCCCGCCCCCCACGGAGGCACCCGCCGTTGCAACGATGGCTCGGAGCGTTGCAACGGAGGAGCCAAATTTTCATATCTCAGAATTGGCTCGTGCATTTTTCGTGAAATTTTGAGGGAACCTTGGTAATATTATGTGAAGGCTGCACAAAAAAATCCAGGTCAAAAATCGCAGGTTTGCTCCGTTTTTCATTTTTTTTGAATTTCCGGCATTCCGGGCGGTAAAAAAATCGTCAAAAAAAATCGGCACGGTGTAAATTCACCAAATTTGGAGGATGGAAAGATCTTATTTTTCTAGAGGTTGTTGCAAAAAACGGCGTCAAAATTCGACCTCTAGAGCACTTTCCTTGAGTATGTCTCCTCACGGAAAAGGACGTCTACCCGTGGCACTTTGGTAATGGCTCGGCAGCCTATTATAGGGGGGAGGGGTGTCGTGATGCTGAAACTCGAGTTGCCCAAAGGCTTGCTGGGCGCAATGCCAGCAAGATGCACGTTGCCTTGCCATCCCCTAGGCACACTAGCAAGCACGTTGTGGTTGTGGTGTGCCGCCGGGCTCCCCCGCCCCCCACGGAGGCACCCGCCGTTGCAACGATGGCTCGGAGCGTTGCAACGGAGGAGCCAAATTTTCATATCTCAGAATTGGCTCGTGCATTTTTCGTGAAATTTTGAGGGAACCTTGGTAATATTATGTGAAGGCTGCACAAAAAAATCCAGGTCAAAAATCGCAGGTTTGCTCCGTTTTTCATTTTTTTTGAATTTCCGGCATTCCGGGCGGTAAAAAAATCGTCAAAAAAAATCGGCACGGTGTAAATTCACCAAATTTGGAGGATGGAAAGTTCTTATTTTTCTAGAGGTTGTTGCAAAAAACGGCATCAAAATTCGACCTCTAGAGCACTTTCCTTTAGTATGTCTCCTCACGGAAAAGGACGTCTACCCGTGGCACTTTGGTAATGGCTCGGCAGCCTATTATAGGGGGGAGGGGTGTCGTGATGCTGAAACTCGAGTTGCCCAAAGGCTTGCTGGGCGCAATGCCAGCAAGATGCACGTTGCCTTGCCATCCCCTAGGCACACTAGCAAGCACGTTGTGGTTGTGGTGTGCCGCCGGGCTCCCCCGCCCCCCACGGAGGCACCCGCCGTTGCAACGATGGCTCGGAGCGTTGCAACGGAGGAGCCAAATTTTCATATCTCAGAATTGGCTCGTGCATTTTTCGTGAAATTTTGAGGGAACCTTGGTAATATTATGTGAAGGCTGCACAAAAAAATCCAGGTCAAAAATCGCAGGTTTGCTCCGTTTTTCATTTTTTTTGAATTTCCGGCATTCCGGGCGGTAAAAAAATCGTCAAAAAAAATCGGCACGGTGTAAATTCACCAAATTTGGAGGATGGAAAGATCTTATTTTTCTAGAGGTTGTTGCAAAAAACGGCGTCAAAATTCGACCTCTAGAGCACTTTCCTTTAGTATGTCTCCTCACGGAAAAGGACGTCTACCCGTGGCACTTTGGTAATGGCTCGGCAGCCTATTATAGGGGGGAGAGGTGTCGTGCTGCTGAAACTCGAGTTGCCCAAAGGCTTGCTGGGCGCAATTCCAGCAAGATGCACGTTGCCTTGCCATCCCCTAGGCACACTAGCAAGCACGTTGTGGTTGTGGTGTGCCGCCGGGGTCCCCCGCCCCGGGTCCAAGGTCGAGCACGTGCGTCTGGCTGCTGCGAACCCCGATCACCGAAGGACCAACAAGAAGGGAAACACGTCCGTGCACGGCCCACCTAGGCACCACCTAGGGAGCATGGCGTGGTGGAGTTGTGCCTTGGGCACACGCTCGGGGCAACACCTTGTGCTCGGCCCAGGACTAGGGGGATCATCCCAAGTCCGAGCACGACGTGGGATCGGCGGGCGGCCTGTGCGCCCCCGCGA
>NC_142442.1:51895000-51900000 GCF_059453495.1 Arachis ipaensis
AAATTTTGAGGGAACCTTGGTAATATTATGTGAAGGCTGCACAAAAAAATCCAGGTCAAAAATCGCAGGTTTTCTCCGTTTTTCATTTTTTTTGAATTTCCGGCATTCCGGGCGGTAAAAAAATCGTCAAAAAAAATCGGCACGGTGTAAATTCACCAAATTTGGAGGATGGAAAGTTCTTATTTTTCTAGAGGTTGTTGCAAAAAACGGCGTCAAAATTCGACCTCTAGAGCACTTTCCTTTAGTATGTCTCCTCACGGAAAAGGACGTCTACCCGTGGCACTTTGGTAATGGCTCGGCAGCCTATTATAGGGGGGAGGGGAGTCGTGATGCTGAAACTCGAGTTGCCCAAAGGCTTGCTGGGCGCAATGCCAGCCAGATGCACGTTGCCTTGCCATCCCCTAGGCACACTAGCAAGCACGTTGTGGTTGTGGTGTGCCGCCGGGCTCCCCCGCCCCCCACGGAGGCACCCGCCGTTGCAACGATGGCTCGGAGCGTTGCAACGGAGGAGCCAAATTTTCATATCTCAGAATTGGCTCGTGCATTTTTCGTGAAATTTTGAGGGAACCTTGGTAATATTATGTGAAGGCTGCACAAAAAAATCCAGGTCAAAAATCGCAGGTTTGCTCCGTTTTTCATTTTTTTTGAATTTCCGGCATTCCGGGCGGTAAAAAAATCGTCAAAAAAAATCGGCACGGTGTAAATTCACCAAATTTGGAGGATGGAAAGTTCTTATTTTTCTAGAGGTTGTTGCAAAAAACGGCGTCAAAATTCGACCTCTAGAGCACTTTCCTTTAGTATGTCTCCTCACGGAAAAGGACGTCTACCCGTGGCACTTTGGTAATGGCTCGGCAGCCTATTATAGGGGGGAGGGGAGTCGTGATGCTGAAACTCGAGTTGCCCAAAGGCTTGTTGGGCGCAATGCCAGCCAGATGCACGTTGCCTTGCCATCCCCTAGGCACACTAGCAAGCACGTTGTGGTTGTGGTGTGCCGCCGGGCTCCCCCGCCCCCCACGGAGGCACCCGCCGTTGCAACGATGGCTCGGAGCGTTGCAACGGAGGAGCCAAATTTTCATATCTCAGAATTGGCTCGTGCATTTTTCGTGAAATTTTGAGGGAACCTTGGTAATATTATGTGAAGGCTGCACAAAAAAATCCAGGTCAAAAATCGCAGGTTTGCTCCGTTTTTCATTTTTTTTGAATTTCCGGCATTTCGGGCGGTAAAAAAATCGTCAAAAAAAATCGGCACGGTGTAAATTCACCAAATTTGGAGGATGGAAAGTTCTTATTTTTCTAGAGGTTGTTGCAAAAAACGGCGTCAAAATTCGACCTCTAGAGCACTTTCCTTTAGTATGTCTCCTCACGGAAAAGGACGTCTACCCGTGGCACTTTGGTAATGGCTCGGCAGCCTATTATAGGGGGGAGGGGTGTCGTGATGCTGAAACTCGAGTTGCCCAAAGGCTTGCTGGGCGCAATGCCAGCAAGATGCAAGTTGCCTTGCCATCCCCTAGGCACACTAGCAAGCACGTTGTGGTTGTGGTGTGCCGCCGGGCTCCCCCGCCCCCCACGGAGGCACCCGCCGTTGCAACGATGGCTCGGAGCGTTGCAACGGAGGAGCCAAATTTTCATATCTCAGAATTGGCTCGTGCATTTTTCGTGAAATTTTGAGGGAACCTTGGTAATATTATGTGAAGGCTGCACAAAAAAATCCAGGTCAAAAATCGCAGGTTTGCTCCGTTTTTCATTTTTTTTGAATTTCCGGCATTCCGGGCGGTAAAAAAATCGTCAAAAAAAATCGGCACGGTGTAAATTCACCAAATTTGGAGAATGGAATGATCTTATTTTTCTAGAGGTTGTTGCAAAAAACGGCGTCAAAATTCGACCTCTAGAGCACTTTCCCTTAGTATGTCTCCTCACGGAAAAGGACGTCTACCCGTGGCACTTTGGTAATGGCTCGGCAGCCTATTATAGGGGGGAGGGGTGTCGTGATGCTGAAACTCGAGTTGCCCAAAGGCTTGCTGGGCGCAATGCCAGCAAGATGCACGTTGCCTTGCCATCCCCTAGGCACACTAGCAAGCACGTTGTGGTTGTGGTGTGCCGCCGGGCTCCCCCGCCCCCCACGGAGGCACCCGCCGTTGCAACGATGGCTCGGAGCGTTGCAACGGAGGAGCCAAATTTTCATATCTCAGAATTGGCTCGTGCATTTTTCGTGAAATTTTGAGGGAACCTTGGTAATATTATGTGAAGGCTGCACAAAAAAATCCAGGTCAAAAATCGCAGGTTTGCTCCGTTTTTCATTTTTTTTGAATTTCCGGCATTCCGGGCGGTAAAAAAATCGTCAAAAAAAATCGGCACGGTGTAAATTCACCAAATTTGGAGGATGGAAAGTTCTTATTTTTCTAGAGGTTGTTGCAAAAAACGGCGTCAAAATTCGACCTCTAGAGCACTTTCCTTTAGTATGTCTCCTCACGGAAAAGGACGTCTACCCGTGGCACTTTGGTAATGGCTCGGCAGCCTATTATAGGGGGGAGGGGTGTCGTGATGCTGAAACTCGAGTTGCCCAAAGGCTTGCTGGGCGCAATGCCAGCAAGATGCAAGTTGCCTTGCCATCCCCTAGGCACACTAGCAAGCACGTTGTGGTTGTGGTGTGCCGCCGGGCTCCCCCGCCCCCCACGGAGGCACCCGCCGTTGCAACGATGGCTCGGAGCGTTGCAACGGAGGAGCCAAATTTTCATATCTCAGAATTGGCTCGTGCATTTTTCGTGAAATTTTGAGGGAACCTTGGTAATATTATGTGAAGGCTGCACAAAAAAATCCAGGTCAAAAATCGCAGGTTTGCTCCGTTTTTCATTTTTTTTGAATTTCCGGCATTCCGGGCGGTAAAAAAATCGTCAAAAAAAATCGGCACGGTGTAAATTCACCAAATTTGGAGAATGGAAAGATCTTATTTTTCTAGAGGTTGTTGCAAAAAACGGCGTCAAAATTCGACCTCTAGAGCACTTTCCCTTAGTATGTCTCCTCACGGAAAAGGACGTCTACCCGTGGCACTTTGGTAATGGCTCGGCAGCCTATTATAGGGGGGAGGGGTGTCGTGATGCTGAAACTCGAGTTGCCCAAAGGCTTGCTGGGCGCAATGCCAGCAAGATGCACGTTGCCTTGCCATCCCCTAGGCACACTAGCAAGCACGTTGTGGTTGTGGTGTGCCGCCGGGCTCCCCCGCCCCCCACGGAGGCACCCGCCGTTGCAACGATGGCTCGGAGCGTTGCAACGGAGGAGCCAAATTTTCATATCTCAGAATTGGCTCGTGCATTTTTCGTGAAATTTTGAGGGAACCTTGGTAATATTATGTGAAGGCTGCACAAAAAAATCCAGGTCAAAAATCGCAGGTTTGCTCCGTTTTTCATTTTTTTTGAATTTCCGGCATTCCGGGCGGTAAAAAAATCGTCAAAAAAAATCGGCACGGTGTAAATTCACCAAATTTGGAGGATGGAAAGATCTTATTTTTCTAGAGGTTGTTGCAAAAAACGGCGTCAAAATTCGACCTCTAGAGCACTTTCCTTGAGTATGTCTCCTCACGGAAAAGGACGTCTACCCGTGGCACTTTGGTAATGGCTCGGCAGCCTATTATAGGGGGGAGGGGTGTCGTGATGCTGAAACTCGAGTTGCCCAAAGGCTTGCTGGGCGCAATGCCAGCAAGATGCACGTTGCCTTGCCATCCCCTAGGCACACTAGCAAGCACGTTGTGGTTGTGGTGTGCCGCCGGGCTCCCCCGCCCCCCACGGAGGCACCCGCCGTTGCAACGATGGCTCGGAGCGTTGCAACGGAGGAGCCAAATTTTCATATCTCAGAATTGGCTCGTGCATTTTTCGTGAAATTTTGAGGGAACCTTGGTAATATTATGTGAAGGCTGCACAAAAAAATCCAGGTCAAAAATCGCAGGTTTGCTCCGTTTTTCATTTTTTTTGAATTTCCGGCATTCCGGGCGGTAAAAAAATCGTCAAAAAAAATCGGCACGGTGTAAATTCACTAAATTTGGAGGATGGAAAGTTCTTATTTTTCTAGAGGTTGTTGCAAAAAACGGCGTCAAAATTCGACCTCTAGAGCACTTTCCTTTAGTATGTCTCCTCACGGAAAAGGACGTCTACCCGTGGCACTTTGGTAATGGCTCGGCAGCCTATTATAGGGGGGAGGGGTGTCGTGATGCTGAAACTCGAGTTGCCCAAAGGCTTGCTGGGCGCAATGCCAGCAAGATGCACGTTGCCTTGCCATCCCCTAGGCACACTAGCAAGCACGTTGTGGTTGTGGTGTGCCGCCGGGCTCCCCCGCCCCCCACGGAGGCACCCGCCGTTGCAACGATGGCTCGGAGCGTTGCAACGGAGGAGCCAAATTTTCATATCTCAGAATTGGCTCGTGCATTTTTCGTGAAATTTTGAGGGAACCTTGGTAATATTATGTGAAGGCTGCACAAAAAAATCCAGGTCAAAAATCGCAGGTTTGCTCCGTTTTTCATTTTTTTTGAATTTCCGGCATTCCGGGCGGTAAAAAAATCGTCAAAAAAAATCGGCACGGTGTAAATTCACCAAATTTGGAGGATGGAAAGATCTTATTTTTCTAGAGGTTGTTGCAAAAAACGGCGTCAAAATTCGACCTCTAGAGCACTTTCCTTTAGTATGTCTCCTCACGGAAAAGGACGTCTACCCGTGGCACTTTAGTAATGGCTCGGCAGCCTATTATAGGGGGGAGAGGTGTCGTGCTGCTGAAACTCGAGTTGCCCAAAGGCTTGCTGGGCGCAATTCCAGCAAGATGCACGTTGCCTTGCCATCCCCTAGGCACACTAGCAAGCACGTTGTGGTTGTGGTGTGCCGCCGGGGTCCCCCGCCCCGGGTCCAAGGTCGAGCACGTGCGTCTGGCTGCTGCGAACCCCGATCACCGAAGGACCAACAAGAAGGGAAACACGTCCGTGCACGGCCTACCTAGGCACCACCTAGGGAGCATGGCGT
>NC_142442.1:51907500-51910000 GCF_059453495.1 Arachis ipaensis
CAACGTTGGCTGGGGGCGTTGCAACGTTGGCTGGGGGCGTTGCAACGGAGGCAGGGTGCGTTGCAACGTTGGCCGGTGACGTTGCAACGGAGGCAGGTCGCTTTGCAACGGATGCTGGGATCGTTGCAACGGAAGCTGGGGGCATTGCAACGTTGGCTGGGGGCGTTGCAACGGATGCCGAGCGCGTTGCAACGTTGGCTGGTGACGTTGCAACGGAGGCAGGGCGCGTTGCAACGTTGGCTGGGGGCGTTGCAACGGAGGCAGGTCGCGTTGCCACGGTTGCTGGTGACGTTGCAACGGAGGCAGGGCGCGTTGCAACGTTGGCTGGGGGCGTTGCATCAGAGGCAGGTCGCGTTGCCACGGTTGCTGGTGACGGAGGCAGGTCGCGTTGCCACGGTTGCTGGTGACGTTGCAACGGAGGCAGGGCGCGTTGCAACGTTGGCTGGGGGCGTTGCAACGTTGGCTGGGGGCAGTGCAACGGATGCTGGGGTCGGTGCAACGTTGGCCGTGCGCGTTGCAACAGAGGCAGGGCGCGTTGCAACGGATGCTGGTGACGTTGCAACGGAGGCAGGGCGCGTTGCAAGGTTGGCTGGGAGCGTTGCAACGGAGGCAGGGCGCGTTGCAACGTTGGCTGGGGGCGTTGCAACGGATGCTGGGGACGGTGCAACGTTGGCTGGGCGCGTTGCAACGGAGGCAGGGTGCGTTGCAACGGATGCTGGGATAGGTGCATCGTTGGCTGGTTTCGTTGCAACGGAGGCACCCGCCGTTGCAACGATGGCTCGGAGCGTTGCAACGGAGGAGCCAAATTTTCATATCTCATAATTGGCTCGTGCATTTTTTCTAAAATTTTGAGGGAACCTTGGTAATATTATGTGAAGGCTGCACAAAAAAATCCAGGTCAAAAATCGCACGTTTGCTCCGTTTTTCATTTTTTTTGAATTTCCGGCATTCCGGGCGGTAAAAAAATCGTCAAAAAAAATCGGCACGGTGTAAATTCACCAAATTTGGGGGATGGAAAGATCTTATTTTTCTAGAGGTTGTTGCAAAAAACGGCGTCAAAATTCGACCTCTAGAGCACTTTCCTTGAGTATGTCTCCTCACGGAAAAGGACGTCTACCCGTGGCACTTTGGTAATGGCTCGGCAGCCTATTATAGGGGGGAGGGGTGTCGTGATGCTGAAACTCGAGTTGCCCAAAGGCTTGCTGGGCGCAATGCCAGCAAGATGCACGTTGCCTTGCCATCCCCTAGGCACACTAGCAAGCACGTTGTGGTTGTGGTGTGCCGCCGGGCTCCCCCGCCCCCCACGGAGGCACCCGCCGTTGCAACGATGGCTCGGAGCGTTGCAACGGAGGAGCCAAATTTTCATATCTCAGAATTGGCTCGTGCATTTTTCGTGAAATTTTGAGGGAACCTTGGTAATATTATGTGAAGGCTGCACAAAAAAATCCAGGTCAAAAATCGCAGGTTTGCTCCGTTTTTCATTTTTTTTGAATTTCCGGCATTCCGGGCGGTAAAAAAATCGTCAAAAAAAATCGGCACGGTGTAAATTCACAAAATTTGGAGGATGGAAAGTTCTTATTTTTCTAGAGGTTGTTGCAAAAAACGGCGTCAAAATTCGACCTCTAGAGCACTTTCCTTGAGTATGTCTCCTCACGGAAAAGGACGTCTACCCGTGGCACTTTGGTAATGGCTCGGCAGCCTATTATAGGGGGGAGGGGTGTCGTGATGCTGAAACTCGAGTTGCCCAAAGGCTTGCTGGGCGCAATGCCAGCAAGATGCACGTTGCCTTGCCATCCCCTAGGCACACTAGCAAGCACGTTGTGGTTGTGGTGTGCCGCCGGGCTCCCCCGCCCCCCACGGAGGCACCCGCCGTTGCAACGATGGCTCGGAGCGTTGCAACGGAGGAGCCAAATTTTCATATCTCAGAATTGGCTCGTGCATTTTTCGTGAAATTTTGAGGGAACCTTGGTAATATTATGTGAAGGCTGCACAAAAAAATCCAGGTCAAAAATCGCAGGTTTGCTCCGTTTTTCATTTTTTTTGAATTTCCGGCATTCCGGGCGGTAAAAAAATCGTCAAAAAAAATCGGCACGGTGTAAATTCACCAAATTTGGAGGATGGAAAGTTCTTATTTTTCTAGAGGTTGTTGCAAAAAACGGCGTCAAAATTCGACCTCTAGAGCACTTTCCTTTAGTATGTCTCCTCACGGAAAAGGACGTCTACCCGTGGCACTTTGGTAATGGCTCGGCAGCCTATTATAGGGGGGAGGGGTGTCGTGATGCTGAAACTCGAGTTGCCCAAAGGCTTGCTGGGCGCAATGCCAGCAAGATGCACGTTGCCTTGCCATCCCCTAGGCACACTAGCAAGCACGTTGTGGTTGTGGTGTGCCGCCGGGCTCCCCCGCCCCCCACGGAGGCACCCGCCGTTGCAACGATGGCTCGGAGCGTTGCAACGGAGGAGCCAAATTTTCATATCTCAGAATTGGCTCGTGCATTTTTCG
>NC_142442.1:51930000-51932500 GCF_059453495.1 Arachis ipaensis
ACGTTGCAACGGAGGCAGGGCGCGTTGCAACGTTGGCTGGGGGCGTCGCAACGGAGGCAGGTCGCGTTGCCACGGTTGCTGGTGACGTTGCAACGGAGGCAGGGCGCGTTGCAACGTTGGCTGGGGGCGTTGCAACGGATGCTGGGCGCGTTGCAACGTTGGCTGGGGGCAGTGCAACGGATGCTGGGGTCGGTGCAACGTTGGCCGTGCGCGTTGCAACAGAGGCAGGGCGCGTTGCAACGGATGCTGGTGACGTTGCAACGGAGGCAGGGCGCGTTGCAACGTTGGCTGGGAAAGTTGCAACGGAGGCAGGGCGCGTTGTAACGTTGGCTGGGGGCGTTGCAACGGATGCTGGGGACGGTGCAACGTTGGCTGGGCGCGTTGCAACGGAGGCAGGGTGCGTTGCAACGGATGCTGGGTTAGGTGCATCGTTGGCTGGTTTCGTTGCAACGGAGGCACCCGCCGTTGCAACGATGGCTCGGAGCGTTGCAACGGAGGAGCCAAATTTTCATATCTCATAATTGGCTCGTGCATTTTTTCTAAAATTTTGAGGGAACCTTGGTAATATTATGTGAAGGCTGCACAAAAAAATCCAGGTCAAAAATCGCAGGTTTGCTCCGTTTTTCATTTTTTTTGAATTTCCGGCTTTCCGGGCGGTAAAAAAATCGTCAAAAAAAATCGGCACGGTGTAAATTCACCAAATTTGGAGGAAGGGAAGATCTTATTTTTCTAGAGGTTGTTGCAAAAAATGGCGTCAAAATTCGACCTCTAGAGCACTTTCCTTTAGTATGTCTCCTCACGGAAAAGGACGTCTACCCGTGGCACTTTGGTAATGGCTCGGCAGCCTATTATAGGGGGGAGAGGTGTCGTGATGCTGAAACTCGAGTTGCCCAAAGGCTTGCTGGGCGCAATGCCAGCAAGATGCACGTTGCCTTGCCATCCCCTAGGCACACTAGCAAGCACGTTGTGGTTGTGGTGTGCCGCCGTGCTCCCCCGCCCCCCACGGAGGCACCCGCCGTTGCAACGATGGCTCGGAGCGTTGCAACGGAGGAGCCAAATTTTCATATCTCAGAATTGGCTCGTGCATTTTTCGTGAAATTTTGAGGGAACCTTGGTAATATTATGTGAAGGCTGCACAAAAAAATCCAGGTCAAAAATCGCAGGTTTGCTCCGTTTTTCATTTTTTTTGAATTTCCGGCATTTCGGGCGGTAAAAAAATCGTCAAAAAAAATCGGCACGGTGTAAATTCACCAAATTTGGAGGATGGAAAGTTCTTATTTTTCTAGAGTTTGTTGCAAAAAACGGCGTCAAAATTCGACCTCTAGAGCACTTTCCTTTAGTATGTCTCCTCACGGAAAAGGACGTCTACCCGTGGCACTTTGGTAATGGCTCGGCAGCCTATTATAGGGGGGAGGGGTGTCGTGATGCTGAAACTCGAGTTGCCCAAAGGCTTGCTGGGCACAATGCCAGCAAGATGCACGTTGCCTTGCCATCCCCTAGGCACACTAGCAAGCACGTTGTGGTTGTGGTGTGCCGCCGGGCTCCCCCGCCCCCCACGGAGGCACCCGCCGTTGCAACGATGGCTCGGAGCGTTGCAACGGAGGAGCCAAATTTTCATATCTCAGAATTGGCTCGTGCATTTTTCGTGAAATTTTGAGGGAACCTTGGTAATATTATGTGAAGGCTGCACAAAAAAATCCAGGTCAAAAATCGCAGGTTTGCTCCGTTTTTCATTTTTTTTTGAATTTCCGGCATTCCGGGCGGTAAAAAAATCGTCAAAAAAAATCGGCACGGTGTAAATTCACCAAATTTGGAGGATGGAAAGATCTTATTTTTCTAGAGGTTGTTGCAAAAAACGGCGTCAAAATTCGACCTCTAGAGCACTTTCCTTTAGTATGTCTCCTCACGGAAAAGGACGTCTACCCGTGGCACTTTGGTAATGGCTCGGCAGCCTATTATAGGGGGGAGGGGTGTCGTGCTGCTGAAACTCGAGTTGCCCAAAGGCTTGCTGGGCGCAATGCCAGCAAGATGCACGTTGCCTTGCCATCCCCTAGGCACACTAGCAAGCACGTTGTGGTTGTGGTGTGCCGCCGGGGTCCCCCGCCCCGGGTCCAAGGTCGAGCACGTGCGTCTGGCTGCTGCGAACCCCGATCACCGAAGGACCAACAAGAAGGGAAACACGTCCGTGCACGGCCCACCTAGGCACCACCTAGGGAGCATGGCGTGGTGGAGTTGTGCCTTGGGCACACGCTCGGGGCAACACCTTGTGCTCGGCCCAGGACTAGGGGGATCATCCCAAGTCCGAGCACGACGTGGGATCGGCGGGCGGCCTGTGCGCCCCCGCGAGGGGCAACGCGGCTTGCGCAGCCCGACGCTTGGCCAGGCCTAGTGTGGCGCACGACGCGGATGATGGATATGCGTGCGGCAGCGGGTGTCGTGGGCAGGGGGCAACGCGACGTGCTCGTCCCAGCACTTTGAGGGGGCACGTTGCGGAAGACGG
>NC_142442.1:51942500-51945000 GCF_059453495.1 Arachis ipaensis
CACTAGCAAGCACGTTGTGGTTGTGGTGTGCCGCCGGGCTCCCCCGCCCCCCACGGAGGCACCCGCCGTTGCAACGATGGCTCGGAGCGTTGCAACGGAGGAGCCAAATTTTCATATCTCAGAATTGGCTCGTGCATTTTTCGTGAAATTTTGAGGGAACCTTGGTAATATTATGTGAAGGCTGCACAAAAAAATCCAGGTCAAAAATCGCATGTTTGCTCCGTTTTTCATTTTTTTTGAATTTCCGGCATTCCGGGCGGTAAAAAAATCGTCAAAAAAAATCGGCACGGTGTAAATTCACCAAATTTGGAGGATGGAAAGATCTTATTTTTCTAGAGGTTGTTGCAAAAAACGGCGTCAAAATTCGACCTCTAGAGCACTTTCCTTTAGTATGTCTCCTCACGGAAAAGGACGTCTACCCGTGGCACTTTGGTAATGGCTCGGCAGCCTATTATAGGGGGGAGGGGTGTCGTGATGCTGAAACTCGAGTTGCCCAAAGGCTTGCTGGGCGCAATGCCAGCAAGATGCACGTTGCCTTGCCATCCCCTAGGCACACTAGCAAGCACGTTGTGGTTGTGGTGTGCCGCCGGGCTCCCCCGCCCCCCACGGAGGCACCCGCCGTTGCAACGATGGCTCGGAGCATTGCAACGGAGGAGCCAAATTTTCATATCTCAGAATTGGCTCGTGCATTTTTCGTGAAATTTTGAGGGAACCTTGGTAATATTATGTGAAGGCTGCACAAAAAAATCCAGGTCAAAAATCGCAGGTTTTCTCCGTTTTTCATTTTTTTTGAATTTCCGGCATTCCGGGCGGTAAAAAAATCGTCAAAAAAAATCGGCACGGTGTAAATTCACCAAATTTGGAGGATGGAAAGTTCTTATTTTTCTAGAGGTTGTTGCAAAAAACGGCGTCAAAATTCGACCTCTAGAGCACTTTCCTTTAGTATGTCTCCTCACGGAAAAGGACGTCTACCCGTGGCACTTTGGTAATGGCTCGGCAGCCTATTATAGGGGGGAGGGGAGTCGTGATGCTGAAACTCGAGTTGCCCAAAGGCTTGCTGGGCGCAATGCCAGCCAGATGCACGTTGCCTTGCCATCCCCTAGGCACACTAGCAAGCACGTTGTGGTTGTGGTGTGCCGCCGGGCTCCCCCGCCCCCCACGGAGGCACCCGCCGTTGCAACGATGGCTCGGAGCGTTGCAACGGAGGAGCCAAATTTTCATATCTCAGAATTGGCTCGTGCATTTTTCGTGAAATTTTGAGGGAACCTTGGTAATATTATGTGAAGGCTGCACAAAAAAATCCAGGTCAAAAATCGCAGGTTTGCTCCGTTTTTCATTTTTTTTGAATTTCCGGCATTCCGGGCGGTAAAAAAATCGTCAAAAAAAATCGGCACGGTGTAAATTCACCAAATTTGGAGGATGGAAAGTTCTTATTTTTCTAGAGGTTGTTGCAAAAAACGGCGTCAAAATTCGACCTCTAGAGCACTTTCCTTTAGTATGTCTCCTCACGGAAAAGGACGTCTACCCGTGGCACTTTGGTAATGGCTCGGCAGCCTATTATAGGGGGGAGGGGTGTCGTGATGCTGAAACTCGAGTTGCCCAAAGGCTTGCTGGGCGCAATGCCAGCAAGATGCAAGTTGCCTTGCCATCCCCTAGGCACACTAGCAAGCACGTTGTGGTTGTGGTGTGCCGCCGGGCTCCCCCGCCCCCCACGGAGGCACCCGCCGTTGCAACGATGGCTCGGAGCGTTGCAACGGAGGAGCCAAATTTTCATATCTCAGAATTGGCTCGTGCATTTTTCGTGAAATTTTGAGGGAACCTTGGTAATATTATGTGAAGGCTGCACAAAAAAATCCAGGTCAAAAATCGCAGGTTTGCTCCGTTTTTCATTTTTTTTGAATTTCCGGCATTCCGGGCGGTAAAAAAATCGTCAAAAAAAATCGGCACGGTGTAAATTCACCAAATTTGGAGAATGGAAAGATCTTATTTTTCTAGAGGTTGTTGCAAAAAACGGCGTCAAAATTCGACCTCTAGAGCACTTTCCCTTAGTATGTCTCCTCACGGAAAAGGACGTCTACCCGTGGCACTTTGGTAATGGCTCGGCAGCCTATTATAGGGGGGAGGGGTGTCGTGATGCTGAAACTCGAGTTGCCCAAAGGCTTGCTGGGCGCAATGCCAGCAAGATGCACGTTGCCTTGCCATCCCCTAGGCACACTAGCAAGCACGTTGTGGTTGTGGTGTGCCGCCGGGCTCCCCCGCCCCCCACGGAGGCACCCGCCGTTGCAACGATGGCTCGGAGCGTTGCAACGGAGGAGCCAAATTTTCATATCTCAGAATTGGCTCGTGCATTTTTCGTGAAATTTTGAGGGAACCTTGGTAATATTATGTGAAGGCTGCACAAAAAAATCCAGGTCAAAAATCGCAGGTTTGCTCCGTTTTTCATTTTTTTTGAATTTCCGGCATTCCGGGCGGTAAAAAAATCGTCAAAAAAAATCGGCAC
>NC_142442.1:51955000-51957500 GCF_059453495.1 Arachis ipaensis
CGTTGGCTGGGGGCGTTGCAACGGAGGCAGGTCGCGTTGCCACGGTTGCTGGTGACGTTGCAACGGAGGCAGGGCGCGTTGCAACGTTGGCTGGGGGCGTTGCATCGGAGGCAGGTCACGTTGCCACGGTTGCTGGTGACGTTGCAACGGAGGCAGGGCGCGTTGCAACGTTGGCTGGGAGCGTTGCAACGGATGCTGGTGACGTTGCAACGGAGGCAGGGCGCGTTGCAACGTTGGCTGGGGGCGTCGCAACGGAGGCAGGTCGCGTTGCCACGGTTGCTGGTGACGTTGCAACGGAGGCAGGGCGCGTTGCAACGTTGGCTGGGGGCGTTGCAACGTTGGCTGGGGGCAGTGCAACGGATGCTGGGGTCGGTGCAACGTTGGCCGTGCGCGTTGCAACAGAGGCAGGGCGCGTTGCAACGGATGCTGGTGACGTTGCAACGGAGGCAGGGCGCGTTGCAAGGTTGGCTGGGAGCGTTGCAACGGAGGCAGGGCGCGTTGCAACGTTGGCTGGGGGCGTTGCAACGGATGCTGGGGACGGTGCAACGTTGGCTGGGCGCGTTGCAACGGAGGCAGGGTGCGTTGCAACGGATGCTGGGATAGGTGCATCGTTGGCTGGTTTCGTTGCAACGGAGGCACCCGCCGTTGCAACGATGGCTCGGAGCGTTGCAACGGAGGAGCCAAATTTTCATATCTCATAATTGGCTCGTGCATTTTTTCTAAAATTTTGAGGGAACCTTGGTAATATTATGTGAAGGCTGCACAAAAAAATCCAGGTCAAAAATCGCACGTTTGCTCCGTTTTTCATTTTTTTTGAATTTCCGGCTTTCCGGGCGGTAAAAAAATCGGCAAAAAAAATCGGCACGGTGTAAATTCACCAAATTTGGGGGATGGAAAGATCTTATTTTTCTAGAGGTTGTTGCAAAAAACGGCGTCAAAATTCGACCTCTAGAGCACTTTCCTTGAGTATGTCTCCTCACGGAAAAGGACGTCTACCCGTGGCACTTTGGTAATGGCTCGGCAGCCTATTATAGGGGGGAGGGGTGTCGTGATGCTGAAACTCGAGTTGCCCAAAGGCTTGCTGGGCGCAATGCCAGCAAGATGCACGTTGCCTTGCCATCCCCTAGGCACACTAGCAAGCACGTTGTGGTTGTGGTGTGCCGCCGGGCTCCCCCGCCCCCCACGGAGGCACCCGCCGTTGCAACGATGGCTCGGAGCGTTGCAACGGAGGAGCCAAATTTTCATATCTCAGAATTGGCTCGTGCATTTTTCGTGAAATTTTGAGGGAACCTTGGTAATATTATGTGAAGGCTGCACAAAAAAATCCAGGTCAAAAATCGCAGGTTTGCTCCGTTTTTCATTTTTTTTGAATTTCCGGCATTCCGGGCGGTAAAAAAATCGTCAAAAAAAATTGGCACGGTGTAAATTCACAAAATTTGGAGGATGGAAAGTTCTTATTTTTCTAGAGGTTGTTGCAAAAAACGGCGTCAAAATTCGACCTCTAGAGCACTTTCCTTTAGTATGTCTCCTCACGGAAAAGGACGTCTACCCGTGGCACTTTGGTAATGGCTCGGCAGCCTATTATAGGGGGGAGGGGTGTCGTGATGCTGAAACTCGAGTTGCCCAAAGGCTTGCTGGGCGCAATGCCAGCAAGATGCACGTTGCCTTGCCATCCCCTAGGCACACTAGCAAGCACGTTGTGGTTGTGGTGTGCCGCCGGGCTCCCCCGCCCCCCACGGAGGCACCCGCCGTTGCAACGATGGCTCGGAGCGTTGCAACGGAGGAGCCAAATTTTCATATCTCAGAATTGGCTCGTGCATTTTTCGTGAAATTTTGAGGGAACCTTGGTAATATTATGTGAAGGCTGCACAAAAAAATCCAGGTCAAAAATCGCAGGTTTGCTCCGTTTTTCATTTTTTTTGAATTTCCGGCATTCCGGGCGGTAAAAAAATCGTCAAAAAAAATCGGCACGGTGTAAATTCACCAAATTTGGAGGATGGAAAGTTCTTATTTTTCTAGAGGTTGTTGCAAAAAACGGCGTCAAAATTCGACCTCTAGAGCACTTTCCTTTAGTATGTCTCCTCACGGAAAAGGACGTCTACCCGTGGCACTTTGGTAATGGCTCGGCAGCCTATTATAGGGGGGAGGGGTGTCGTGATGCTGAAACTCGAGTTGCCCAAAGGCTTGCTGGGCGCAATGCCAGCAAGATGCACGTTGCCTTGCCATCCCCTAGGCACACTAGCAAGCACGTTGTGGTTGTGGTGTGCCGCCGGGCTCCCCCGCCCCCCACGGAGGCACCCGCCGTTGCAACGATGGCTCGGAGCGTTGCAACGGAGGAGCCAAATTTTCATATCTCAGAATTGGCTCGTGCATTTTTCGTGAAATTTTGAGGGAACCTTGGTAATATTATGTGAAGGCTGCACAAAAAAATCCAGGTCAAAAATCGCAGGTTTGCTCCGTTTTTCATTTTTTTTGAATTTCCGGCATTCCGGGCGGTAAA
>NC_142442.1:51977500-51980000 GCF_059453495.1 Arachis ipaensis
GCAACGGAGGCAGGTCGCGTTGCCACGGTTGCTGGTGACGTTGCGACGGAGGCAGGGCGCGTTGCAACGTTGGCTGGGGGCGTTGCAACGGATGCTGGGCGCGTTGCAACGTTGGCTGGGGGCAGTGCAACGGATGCTGGGGTCGGTGCAACGTTGGCCGTGCGCGTTGCAACAGAGGCAGGGCGCGTTGCAACGGATGCTGGTGACGTTGCAACGGAGGCAGGGCGCGTTGCAACGTTGGCTGGGAGCGTTGCAACGGAGGCAGGGCGCGTTGCAACGTTGGCTGGGGGTGTTGCAACGGATGCTGGGGACGGTGCAACGTTGGCTGGGCGCGTTGCAACGGAGGCAGGGTGCGTTGCAACGGATGCTGGGTTAGGTGCATCGTTGGCTGGTTTCGTTGCAACGGAGGCACCCGCCGTTGCAACGATGGCTCGGAGCGTTGCAACGGAGGAGCCAAATTTTCATATCTCATAATTGGCTCGTGCATTTTTTCTAAAATTTTGAGGGAACCTTGGTAATATTATGTGAAGGCTGCACAAAAAAATCCAGGTCAAAAATCGCACGTTTGCTCCGTTTTTCATTTTTTTTGAATTTCCGGCTTTCCGGGCGGTAAAAAAATCGGCACGGTGTAAATTCACCAAATTTGGGGGATGGAAAGATCTTATTTTTCTAGAGGTTGTTGCAAAAAACGGCGTCAAAATTCGACCTCTAGAGCACTTTCCTTGAGTATGTCTCCTCACGGAAAAGGACGTCTACCCGTGGCACTTTGGTAATGGCTCGGCAGCCTATTATAGGGGGGAGGGGTGTCGTGATGCTGAAACTCGAGTTGCCCAAAGGCTTGCTGGGCGCAATGCCAGCAAGATGCACGTTGCCTTGCCATCCCCTAGGCACACTAGCAAGCACGTTGTGGTTGTGGTGTGCCGCCGGGCTCCCCCGCCCCCCACGGAGGCACCCGCCGTTGCAACGATGGCTCGGAGCGTTGCAACGGAGGAGCCAAATTTTCATATCTCAGAATTGGCTCGTGCATTTTTCGTGAAATTTTGAGGGAACCTTGGTAATATTATGTGAAGGCTGCACAAAAAAATCCAGGTCAAAAATCGCAGGTTTGCTCCGTTTTTCATTTTTTTTGAATTTCCGGCATTCCGGGCGGTAAAAAAATCGTCAAAAAAAATCGGCACGGTGTAAATTCACCAAATTTGGAGGATGGAAAGATCTTATTTTTCTAGAGGTTGTTGCAAAAAACGGCGTCAAAATTCGACCTCTAGAGCACTTTCCTTTAGTATGTCTCCTCACGGAAAAGGACGTCTACCCGTGGCACTTTGGTAATGGCTCGGCAGCCTATTATAGGGGGGAGGGGTGTCGTGATGCTGAAACTCGAGTTGCCCAAAGGCTTGCTGGGCGCAATGCCAGCAAGATGCACGTTGCCTTGCCATCCCCTAGGCACACTAGCAAGCACGTTGTGGTTGTGGTGTGCCGCCGGGCTCCCCCGCCCCCCACGGAGGCACCCGCCGTTGCAACGATGGCTCGGAGCGTTGCAACGGAGGAGCCAAATTTTCATATCTCAGAATTGGCTCGTGCATTTTTCGTGAAATTTTGAGGGAACCTTGGTAATATTATGTGAAGGCTGCACAAAAAAATCCAGGTCAAAAATCGCAGGTTTGCTCCGTTTTTCATTTTTTTTGAATTTCCGGCATTCCGGGCGGTAAAAAAATCGTCAAAAAAAATCGGCACGGTGTAAATTCACCAAATTTGGAGGATGGAAAGATCTTATTTTTCTAGAGGTTGTTGCAAAAAACGGCGTCAAAATTCGACCTCTAGAGCACTTTCCTTTAGTATGTCTCCTCACGGAAAAGGACGTCTACCCGTGGCACTTTGGTAATGGCTCGGCAGCCTATTATAGGGGGGAGGGGTGTCGTGATGCTGAAACTCGAGTTGCCCAAAGGCTTGCTGGGCGCAATGCCAGCAAGATGCACGTTGCCTTGCCATCCCCTAGGCACACTAGCAAGCACGTTGTGGTTGTGGTGTGCCGCCGGGCTCCCCCGCCCCCCACGGAGGCACCCGCCGTTGCAACGATGGCTCGGAGCGTTGCAACGGAGGAGCCAAATTTTCATATCTCAGAATTGGCTCGTGCATTTTTCGTGAAATTTTGTGGGAACCTTGGTAATATTATGTGAAGGCTGCACAAAAAAATCCAGGTCAAAAATTGCAGGTTTGCTCCGTTTTTCATTTTTTTTGAATTTCCGGCATTCCGGGCGGTAAAAAAATCGTCAAAAAAAATCGGCACGGTGTAAATTCACCAAATTTGGAGGATGGAAAGATCTTATTTTTCTAGAGGTTGTTGCAAAAAACGGCGTCAAAATTCGACCTCTAGAGCACTTTCCTTGAGTATGTCTCCTCAAGGAAAAGGACGTCTACCCGTGGCACTTTGGTAATGGCTCGGCAGCCTATTATAGTGGGGAGGGGTGTCGTGCTGCTGAAACTCGAGTTGCCCAAAGGCTTG
>NC_142442.1:52010000-52012500 GCF_059453495.1 Arachis ipaensis
TGGCCGGGGGCGTTGCAACGGATGCCGAGCGCGTTGCAACGTTGGCTGGTGACGTTGCAACGGAGGCAGGGCGCGTTGCAACGGATGCTGGTGACGTTGCAACGGAGACAGGGCGCGTTGCAACGTTGGCTGGGGGCGTTGCAACGGAGGCAGGTCGCGTTGCCACGTTGGCTGGGAGCGTTGCAACGGATGCTGGGAGCGTTGCAACGGATGCTGGTGACGTTGCAACGGAGGCAGGGCGCGTTGCAACGTTGGCTGGGGGCGTCGCAACGGAGGCAGGTCGCGTTGCCACGGTTGCTGGTGACGTTGCAACGGAGGCAGGGCGCGTTGCAACGTTGGCTGGGGGCGTTGCAACGGATGCTGGGCGCGTTGCAACGTTGGCTGGGGGCAGTGCAACGGATGCTGGGGTCGGTGCAACGTTGGCCGTGCGCGTTGCAACAGAGGCAGGGCGCGTTGCAACGGATGCTGGTGACGTTGCAACGGAGGCAGGGCGCGTTGCAACGTTGGCTGGGAGCGTTGCAACGGAGGCAGGGCGCGTTGCAACGTTGGCTGGGGGTGTTGCAACGGATGCTGGGGACGGTGCAACGTTGGCTGGGCGCGTTGCAACGGAGGCAGGGTGCGTTGCAACGGATGCTGGGTTAGGTGCATCGTTGGCTGGTTTCGTTGCAACGGAGGCACCCGCCGTTGCAACGATGGCTCGGAGCGTTGCAACGGAGGAGCCAAATTTTCATATCTCATAATTGGCTCGTGCATTTTTTCTAAAATTTTGAGGGAACCTTGGTAATATTATGTGAAGGCTGCACAAAAAAATCCAGGTCAAAAATCGCACGTTTGCTCCGTTTTTCATTTTTTTTGAATTTCCGGCTTTCCGGGCGGTAAAAAAATCGTCAAAAAAAATCGGCACGGTGTAAATTCACCAAATTTGGAGGATGGAAAGATCTTATTTTTCTAGAGGTTGTTGCAAAAAACGGCGTCAAAATTCGACCTCTAGAGCACTTTCCTTTAGTATGTCTCCTCACGGAAAAGGACGTCTACCCGTGGCACTTTGGTAATGGCTCGGCAGCCTATTATAGGGGGGAGGGGTGTCGTGATGCTGAAACTCGAGTTGCCCAAAGGCTTGCTGGGCGCAATGCCAGCAAGATGCACGTTGCCTTGCCATCCCCTAGGCACACTAGCAAGCACGTTGTGGTTGTGGTGTGCCGCCGGGCTCCCCCGCCCCCCACGGAGGCACCCGCCGTTGCAACGATGGCTCGGAGCGTTGCAACGGAGGAGCCAAATTTTCATATCTCAGAATTGGCTCGTGCATTTTTCGTGAAATTTTGAGGGAACCTTGGTAATATTATGTGAAGGCTGCACAAAAAAATCCAGGTCAAAAATCGCAGGTTTGCTCCGTTTTTCATTTTTTTTGAATTTCCGGCATTCCGGGCGGTAAAAAAATCGTCAAAAAAAATCGGCACGGTGTAAATTCACCAAATTTGGAGGATGGAAAGATCTTATTTTTCTAGAGGTTGTTGCAAAAAACGGCGTCAAAATTCGACCTCTAGAGCACTTTCCTTTAGTATGTCTCCTCACGGAAAAGGACGTCTACCCGTGGCACTTTGGTAATGGCTCGGCAGCCTATTATAGGGGGGAGGGGTGTCGTGATGCTGAAACTCGAGTTGCCCAAAGGCTTGCTGGGCGCAATGCCAGCAAGATGCACGTTGCCTTGCCATCCCCTAGGCACACTAGCAAGCACGTTGTGGTTGTGGTGTGCCGCCGGGCTCCCCCGCCCCCCACGGAGGCACCCGCCGTTGCAACGATGGCTCGGAGCGTTGCAACGGAGGAGCCAAATTTTCATATCTCAGAATTGGCTCGTGCATTTTTCGTGAAATTTTGTGGGAACCTTGGTAATATTATGTGAAGGCTGCACAAAAAAATCCAGGTCAAAAATTGCAGGTTTGCTCCGTTTTTCATTTTTTTTGAATTTCCGGCATTCCGGGCGGTAAAAAAATCGTCAAAAAAAATCGGCACGGTGTAAATTCACCAAATTTGGAGGATGGAAAGATCTTATTTTTCTAGAGGTTGTTGCAAAAAACGGCGTCAAAATTCGACCTCTAGAGCACTTTCCTTGAGTATGTCTCCTCAAGGAAAAGGACGTCTACCCGTGGCACTTTGGTAATGGCTCGGCAGCCTATTATAGTGGGGAGGGGTGTCGTGCTGCTGAAACTCGAGTTGCCCAAAGGCTTGCTGGGCGCAATGCCAGCAAGATGCACGTTGCCTTGCCATCCCCTAGGCACACTAGCAAGCACGTTGTGGTTGTGGTGTGCCGCCGGGGTCCCCCGCCCCGGGTCCAAGGTCGAGCACGGGCGTCTGGCTGCTGCGAACCCCGATCACCGAAGGACCAACAAGAAGGGAAACACGTCCGTGCACGGCCCACCTAGGCACCACCTAGGGAGCATGGCGTGGTGGAGTTGTGCCTTGGGCACACGCTCGGGGCAACACCTTGTGCTCGGCCCAGGAC
>NC_142442.1:52042500-52045000 GCF_059453495.1 Arachis ipaensis
TGCGCGCGTTGCAACGTTGGCTGGGGGCGTTGCAGCGGAGGCAGGTCGCGTTGCGACGTTGGCTGGGGGCGTTGCAACGGAGGCAGGTCGCTTTGCAACGGATGCTGGGATCGTTGCAACGGAAGCTGGGGGCATTGCAACGTTGGCTGGGGGCGTTGCAACGGATGCCGAGCGCGTTGCAACGTTGGCTGGTGACGTTGCAACGGAGGCAGGGCGCGTTGCAACGGATGCTGGTGACGTTGCAACGGAGGCAGGGCGCGTTGCAACGTTGGCTGGGGGCGTTGCAACGGAGGCAGGTCGCGTTGCCACGGTTGCTGGTGACGTTGCAACGGAGGCAGGGCGCGTTGCAACGTTGGCTGGGAGCGTTGCAACGGATGCTGGTGACGTTGCAACGGAGGCAGGGCGCGTTGCAACGTTGGCTGGGGGCGTCGCAACGGAGGCAGGTCGCGTTGCCACGGTTGCTGGTGACGTTGCAACGGAGGCAGGGCGCGTTGCAACGTTGGCTGGGGGCGTTGCAACGTTGGCTGGGGGCAGTGCAACGGATGCTGGGGTCGGTGCAACGTTGGCCGTGCGCGTTGCAACAGAGGCAGGGCGCGTTGCAACGGATGCTGGTGACGTTGCAACGGAGGCAGGGCGCGTTGCAACGTTGGCTGGGAGCGTTGCAACGGAGGCAGGGCGCGTTGCAACGTTGGCTGGGGGCGTTGCAACGGATGCTGGGGACGGTGCAACGTTGGCTGGGCACGTTGCAACGGAGGCAGGGTGCGTTGCAACGGATGCTGGGTTAGGTGCATCGTTGGCTGGTTTCGTTGCAACGGAGGCACCCGCCGTTGCAACGATGGCTCGGAGCGTTGCAACGGAGGAGCCAAATTTTCATATCTCATAATTGGCTCGTGCATTTTTTCTAAAATTTTGAGGGAACCTTGGTAATATTATGTGAAGGCTGCACAAAAAAATCCAGGTCAAAAATCGCACGTTTGCTCCGTTTTTCATTTTTTTTGAATTTCCGGCTTTCCGGGCGGTAAAAAAATCGGCAAAAAAAATCGGCACGGTGTAAATTCACCAAATTTGGGGGATGGAAAGATCTTATTTTTCTAGAGGTTGTTGCAAAAAACGGCGTCAAAATTCGACCTCTAGAGCACTTTCCTTGAGTATGTCTCCTCACGGAAAAGGACGTCTACCCGTGGCACTTTGGTAATGGCTCGGCAGCCTATTATAGGGGGGAGGGGTGTCGTGATGCTGAAACTCGAGTTGCCCAAAGGCTTGCTGGGCGCAATGCCAGCAAGATGCACGTTGCCTTGCCATCCCCTAGGCACACTAGCAAGCACGTTGTGGTTGTGGTGTGCCGCCGGGCTCCCCCGCCCCCCACGGAGGCACCCGCCGTTGCAACGATGGCTCGGAGCGTTGCAACGGAGGAGCCAAATTTTCATATCTCAGAATTGGCTCGTGCATTTTTCGTGAAATTTTGAGGGAACCTTGGTAATATTATGTGAAGGCTGCACAAAAAAATCCAGGTCAAAAATCGCAGGTTTCCTCCGTTTTTCATTTTTTTTGAATTTCCGGCATTCCGGGCGGTAAAAAAATCGTCAAAAAAAATCGGCACGGTGTAAATTCACCAAATTTGGAGGATGGAAAGTTCTTATTTTTCTAGAGGTTGTTGCAAAAAACGGCGTCAAAATTCGACCTCTAGAGCACTTTCCTTTAGTATGTCTCCTCACGGAAAAGGACGTCTACCCGTGGCACTTTGGTAATAGCTCGGCAGCCTATTATAGGGGGGAGGGGAGTCGTGATGCTGAAACTCGAGTTGCCCAAAGGCTTGCTGGGCGCAATGCCAGCCAGATGCACGTTGCCTTGCCATCCCCTAGGCACACTAGCAAGCACGTTGTGGTTGTGGTGTGCCGCCGGGCTCCCCCGCCCCCCACGGAGGCACCCGCCGTTGCAACGATGGCTCGGAGCGTTGCAACGGAGGAGCCAAATTTTCATATCTCAGAATTGGCTCGTGCATTTTTCGTGAAATTTTGAGGGAATCTTGGTAATATTATGTGAAGGCTGCACAAAAAAATCCAAGTCAAAAATCGCAGGTTTGCTCCGTTTTTCATTTTTTTTGAATTTCCGGCATTCCGGGCGGTAAAAAAATCGTCAAAAAAAATCGGCACGGTGTAAATTCACCAAATTTGGAGGATGGAAAGATCTTATTTTTCTAGAGGTTGTTGCAAAAAACGGCGTCAAAATTCGACCTCTAGAGCACTTTCCTTTAGTATGTCTCCTCACGGAAAAGGACGTCTACCCGTGGCACTTTGGTAATGGCTCGGCAGCCTATTATAGGGGGGAGGGATGTCGTGCTGCTGAAACTCGAGTTGCCCAAAGGCTTGCTGGGCGCAATGCCAGCAAGATGCACGTTGCCTTGCCATCCCCTAGGCACACTAGCAAGCACGTTGTGGTTGTGGTGTGCCGCCGGGGTCCCCCGCCCCGGGTCCAAGGTCGAGCACGTGCGTCTGGCTGC
>NC_142442.1:52055000-52057500 GCF_059453495.1 Arachis ipaensis
TAGAGGTTGTTGCAAAAAACGGCGTCAAAATTCGACCTCTAGAGCACTTTCCTTTAGTATGTCTCCTCACGGAAAAGGACGTCTACCCGTGGCACTTTGGTAATGGCTCGGCAGCCTATTATAGGGGGGAGGGGTGTCATGATGCTGAAACTCGAGTTGCCCAAAGGCTTGCTGGGCGCAATGCCAGCAAGATGCACGTTGCCTTGCCATCCCCTAGGCACACTAGCAAGCACGTTGTGGTTGTGGTGTGCCGCCGGGCTCCCCCGCCCCCCACGGAGGCACCCGCCGTTGCAACGATGGCTCGGAGCGTTGCAACGGAGGAGCCAAATTTTCATATCTCAGAATTGGCTCGTGCATTTTTCGTGAAATTTTGAGGGAACCTTGGTAATATTATGTGAAGGCTGCACAAAAAAATCCAGGTCAAAAATCGCAGGTTTGCTCCGTTTTTCATTTTTTTTGAATTTCCGGCATTCCGGGCGGTAAAAAAATCGTCAAAAAAAATCGGCACGGTGTAAATTCACCAAATTTGGAGGATGGAAAGATCTTATTTTTCTAGAGGTTGTTGCAAAAAACGGCGTCAAAATTCGACCTCTAGAGCACTTTCCTTTAGTATGTCTCCTCACGGAAAAGGACGTCTACCCGTGGCACTTTGGTAATGGCTCGGCAGCCTATTATAGGGGGGAGGGGTGTCGTGATGCTGAAACTCGAGTTGCCCAAAGGCTTGCTGGGCGCAATGCCAGCAAGATGCACGTTGCCTTGCCATCCCCTAGGCACACTAGCAAGCACGTTGTGGTTGTGGTGTGCCGCCGGGCTCCCCCGCCCCCCACGGAGGCACCCGCCGTTGCAACGATGGCTCGGAGCGTTGCAACGGAGGAGCCAAATTTTCATATCTCAGAATTGGCTCGTGCATTTTTCGTGAAATTTTGAGGGAACCTTGGTAATATTATGTGAAGGCTGCACAAAAAAATCCAGGTCAAAAATCGCATGTTTGCTCCGTTTTTCATTTTTTTTGAATTTCCGGCATTCCGGGCGGTAAAAAAATCGTCAAAAAAAATCGGCACGGTGTAAATTCACCAAATTTGGAGGATGGAAAGATCTTATTTTTCTAGAGGTTGTTGCAAAAAACGGCGTCAAAATTCGACCTCTAGAGCACTTTCCTTTAGTATGTCTCCTCACGGAAAAGGACGTCTACCCGTGGCACTTTGGTAATGGCTCGGCAGCCTATTATAGGGGGGAGGGGTGTCGTGATGCTGAAACTCGAGTTGCCCAAAGGCTTGCTGGGCGCAATGCCAGCAAGATGCACGTTGCCTTGCCATCCCCTAGGCACACTAGCAAGCACGTTGTGGTTGTGGTGTGCCGCCGGGCTCCCCCGCCCCCCACGGAGGCACCCGCCGTTGCAACGATGGCTCGGAGCGTTGCAACGGAGGAGCCAAATTTTCATATCTCAGAATTGGCTCGTGCATTTTTCGTGAAATTTTGAGGGAACCTTGGTAATATTATGTGAAGGCTGCACAAAAAAATCCAGGTCAAAAATTGCAGGTTTGCTCCGTTTTTCATTTTTTTTGAATTTCCGGCATTCCGGGCGGTAAAAAAATCGTCAAAAAAAATCGGCACGGTGTAAATTCACCAAATTTGGAGGATGGAAAGATCTTATTTTTCTAGAGGTTGTTGCAAAAAACGGCGTCAAAATTCGACCTCTAGAGCACTTTCCTTGAGTATGTCTCCTCAAGGAAAAGGACATCTACCCGTGGCACTTTGGTAATGGCTCGGCAGCCTATTATAGTGGGGAGGGGTGTCGTGCTGCTGAAACTCGAGTTGCCCAAAGGCTTGCTGGGCGCAATGCCAGCAAGATGCACGTTGCCTTGCCATCCCCTAGGCACACTAGCAAGCACGTTGTGGTTGTGGTGTGCCGCCGGGGTCCCCCGCCCCGGGTCCAAGGTCGAGCACGGGCGTCTGGCTGCTGCGAACCCCGATCACCGAAGGACCAACAAGAAGGGAAACACGTCCGTGCACGGCCCACCTAGGCACCACCTAGGGAGCATGGCGTGGTGGAGTTGTGCCTTGGGCACACGCTCGGGGCAACACCTTGTGCTCGGCCCAGGACTAGGGGGATCATCCCAAGTCCGAGCACGACGTGGGATCGGCGGGCGGCCTGTGCGCCCCCGCGAGGGGCAACGTGGCTTGCGCAGCCCGACGCTTGGCCAGGCCTAGTGTGGCGCACGACGCGGATGATGGATATGCGTGCGGCAGCGGGTGTCGTGGGCAGGGGGCAACGCGACGTGCTCGTCCCAGCACTTTGAGGGGGCACGTTGCGGAAGACGGTTACCTGTTCGTGTCCACTCCCGAGGGGCAACGTGTCGTGCTCGCCCTACGTCTAGGGTCGACGTACGACGGTGCCCGATGCGGTGTGGGTTGGGCGTGTTGCTTAAGACGGTGCGGCTGTTCGGCTATCGCCCGAAGCACCTCACGCATCTGGCTGTCCCTTGAATGTTATTCGTCG
>NC_142442.1:52065000-52067500 GCF_059453495.1 Arachis ipaensis
GACTGGTCAGTTGCAGGGGACGGACCCGACGCTGTGCGCGCTGCAACGGATGCTGGTGACGTTGCAACGGAAGCTGGGGGCGTTGCAGCGGAAGCTGGGGGCGTTGCAGCGGAGGCAGGTCGCGTTGCAACGGATGCTGGGGTCGTTGCAACGGATGCTGCGCGCGTTGCAACGTTGGCTGGGGGCGTTGCAGCGGAGGCAGGTCGCGTTGCGACGTTGGCTGGGGGCGTTGCAACGGAGGCAGGTCGCTTTGCAACGGATGCTGGGATCGTTGCAACGGAAGCTGGGGGCATTGCAACGTTGGCTGGGGGCGTTGCAACGGATGCCGAGCGCGTTGCAACGTTGGC
This sequence comes from Arachis ipaensis, assembly GCF_059453495.1. Taxonomy (NCBI): domain Eukaryota; kingdom Viridiplantae; phylum Streptophyta; class Magnoliopsida; order Fabales; family Fabaceae; genus Arachis; species Arachis ipaensis. The sequence goes on from NC_142442.1 coordinate 52,065,348, forward strand.
TGGTGACGTTGCAACGGAGGCAGGGCGCGTTGCAACGGATGCTGGTGACGTTGCAACGGAGGCAGGGCGCGTTGCAACATTGGCTGGGGGCGTTGCAACGGAGGCAGGTCGCGTTGCCACGGTTGCTGGTGACGTTGCAACGGAGGCAGGGCGCGTTGCAACGTTGGCTGGGAGCGTTGCAACGGATGCTGGTGACGTTGCAACGGAGGCAGGGCGCGTTGCAACGTTGGCTGGGGGCGTCGCAACGGAGGCAGGTCGCGTTGCCACGGTTGCTGGTGACGTTGCAACGGAGGCAGGGCGCGTTGCAACGTTGGCTGGGGGCGTTGCAACGTTGGCTGGGGGCAGTGCAACGGATGCTGGGGTCGGTGCAACGTTGGCCGTGCGCGTTGCAACAGAGGCAGGGCGCGTTGCAACGGATGCTGGTGACGTTGCAACGGAGGCAGGGCGCGTTGCAACGTTGGCTGGGAGCGTTGCAACGGAGGCAGGGCGCGTTGCAACGTTGGCTGGGGGCGTTGCAACGGATGCTGGGGACGGTGCAACGTTGGCTGGGCGCGTTGCAACGGAGGCAGGGTGCGTTGCAACGGATGCTGGGTTAGGTGCATCGTTGGCTGGTTTCGTTGCAACGGAGGCACCCGCCGTTGCAACGATGGCTCGGAGCGTTGCAACGGAGGAGCCAAATTTTCATATCTCATAATTGGCTCGTGCATTTTTTCTAAAATTTTGAGGGAACCTTGGTAATATTATGTGAAGGCTGCACAAAAAAATCCAGGTCAAAAATCGCACGTTTGCTCCGTTTTTCATTTTTTTTGAATTTCCGGCTTTCCGGGCGGTAAAAAAATCGGCAAAAAAAATCGGCACGGTGTAAATTCACCAAATTTGGGGGATGGAAAGATCTTATTTTTCTAGAGGTTGTTGCAAAAAACGGCGTCAAAATTCGACCTCCAGAGCACTTTCCTTGAGTATGTCTCCTCACGGAAAAGGACGTCTACCCGTGGCACTTTGGTAATGGCTCGGCAGCCTATTATAGGGGGGAGGGTTGTCGTGATGCTGAAACTCGAGTTGCCCAAAGGCTTGCTGGGCGCAATGCCAGCAAGATGCACGTTGCCTTGCCATCCCCTAGGCACACTAGCAAGCACGTTGTGGTTGTGGTGTGCCGCCGGGCTCCCCCGCCCCCCACGGAGGCACCCGCCGTTGCAACGATGGCTCGGAGCGTTGCAACGGAGGAGCCAAATTTTCATATCTCAGAATTGGCTCGTGCATTTTTCGTGAAATTTTGAGGGAACCTTGGTAATATTATGTGAAGGCTGCACAAAAAAATCCAGGTCAAAAATCGCATGTTTGCTCCGTTTTTCATTTTTTTTGAATTTCCGGCATTCCGGGCGGTAAAAAAATCGTCAAAAAAAATCGGCACGGTGTAAATTCACCAAATTTGGAGGATGGAAAGATCTTATTTTTCTAGAGGTTGTTGCAAAAAACGGCGTCAAAATTCGACCTCTAGAGCACTTTCCTTTAGTATGTCTCCTCACGGAAAAGGACGTCTACCCGTGGCACTTTGGTAATGGCTCGGCAGCCTATTATAGGGGGGAGGGGTGTCGTGATGCTGAAACTCGAGTTGCCCAAAGGCTTGCTGGGCGCAATGCCAGCAAGATGCACGTTGCCTTGCCATCCCCTAGGCACACTAGCAAGCACGTTGTGGTTGTGGTGTGCCGCCGGGCTCCCCCGCCCCCCACGGAGGCACCCGCCGTTGCAACGATGGCTCGGAGCGTTGCAACGGAGGAGCCAAATTTTCATATCTCAGAATTGGCTCGTGCATTTTTCGTGAAATTTTGAGGGAACCTTGGTAATATTATGTGAAGGCTGCACAAAAAAATCCAGGTCAAAAATCGCAGGTTTCCTCCGTTTTTCATTTTTTTTGAATTTCCGGCATTCCGGGCGGTAAAAAAATCGTCAAAAAAAATCGGCACGGTGTAAATTCACCAAATTTGGAGGATGGAAAGTTCTTATTTTTCTAGAGGTTGTTGCAAAAAACGGCGTCAAAATTCGACCTCTAGAGCACTTTCCTTTAGTATGTCTCCTCACGGAAAAGGACGTCTACCCGTGGCACTTTGGTAATAGCTCGGCAGCCTATTATAGGGGGGAGGGGAGTCGTGATG
>NC_142442.1:52077500-52080000 GCF_059453495.1 Arachis ipaensis
AAAATCCAGGTCAAAAATCGCACGTTTGCTCCGTTTTTCATTTTTTTTGAATTTCCGGCTTTCCGGGCGGTAAAAAAATCGGCAAAAAAAATCGGCACGGTGTAAATTCACCAAATTTGGGGGATGGAAAGATCTTATTTTTCTAGAGGTTGTTGCAAAAAATGGCGTCAAAATTCGACCTCTAGAGCACTTTCCTTGAGTATGTCTCCTCACGGAAAAGGACGTCTACCCGTGGCACTTTGGTAATGGCTCGGCAGCCTATTATAGGGGGGAGGGGTGTCGTGATGCTGAAACTCGAGTTGCCCAAAGGCTTGCTGGGCGCAATGCCAGCAAGATGCACGTTGCCTTGCCATCCCCTAGGCACACTAGCAAGCACGTTGTGGTTGTGGTGTGCCGCCGGGCTCCCCCGCCCCCCACGGAGGCACCCGCCGTTGCAACGATGGCTCGGAGCGTTGCAACGGAGAAGCCAAATTTTCATATCTCAGAATTGGCTCGTGCATTTTTCGTGAAATTTTGAGGGAACCTTGGTAATATTATGTGAAGGCTGCACAAAAAAATCCAGGTCAAAAATCGCAGGTTTGCTCCGTTTTTCATTTTTTTTGAATTTCCGGCATTCCGGGCGGTAAAAAAATCGTCAAAAAAAATCGGCATGGTGTAAATTCACCAAATTTGGAGGATGGAAAGATCTTATTTTTCTAGAGGTTGTTGCAAAAAACGGCGTCAAAATTCGACCTCTAGAGCACTTTCCTTTAGTATGTCTCCTCACGGAAAAGGACGTCTACCCGTGGCACTTTGGTAATGGCTCGGCAGCCTATTATAGGGGGGAGGGGTGTCATGATGCTGAAACTCGAGTTGCCCAAAGGCTTGCTGGGCGCAATGCTAGCAAGATGCACGTTGCCTTGCCATCCCCTAGGCACACTAGCAAGCACGTTGTGGTTGTGGTGTGCCGCCGGGCTCCCCCGCCCCCACGGAGGCACCCGCCGTTGCAACGATGGCTCGGAGCGTTGCAACGGAGGAGCCAAATTTTCATATCTCAGAATTGGCTCGTGCATTTTTCGTGAAATTTTGAGGGAACCTTGGTAATATTATGTGAAGGCTGCACAAAAAAATCCAGGTCAAAAATCGCAGGTTTGCTCCGTTTTTCATTTTTTTTGAATTTCCGGCATTCCGGGCGGTAAAAAAATCGTCAAAAAAAATCGGCACGGTGTAAATTCACCAAATTTGGAGGATGGAAAGATCTTATTTTTCTAGAGGTTGTTGCAAAAAACGGCGTCAAAATTCGACCTCTAGAGCACTTTCCTTTAGTATGTCTCCTCACGGAAAAGGACGTCTACCCGTGGCACTTTGGTAATGGCTCGGCAGCCTATTATAGGGGGGAGGGGTGTCGTGATGCTGAAACTCGAGTTGCCCAAAGGCTTGCTGGGCGCAATGCCAGCAAGATGCACGTTGCCTTGCCATCCCCTAGGCACACTAGCAAGCACGTTGTGGTTGTGGTGTGCCGCCGGGCTCCCCCGCCCCCCACGGAGGCACCCGCCGTTGCAACGATGGCTCGGAGCGTTGCAACGGAGGAGCCAAATTTTCATATCTCAGAATTGGCTCGTGCATTTTTCGTGAAATTTTGAGGGAACCTTGGTAATATTATGTGAAGGCTGCACAAAAAAATCCAGGTCAAAAATTGCAGGTTTGCTCCGTTTTTCATTTTTTTTGAATTTCCGGCATTCCGGGCGGTAAAAAAATCGTCAAAAAAAATCGGCACGGTGTAAATTCACCAAATTTGGAGGATGGAAAGATCTTATTTTTCTAGAGGTTGTTGCAAAAAACGGCGTCAAAATTCGACCTCTAGAGCACTTTCCTTGAGTATGTCTCCTCAAGGAAAAGGACGTCTACCCGTGGCACTTTGGTAATGGCTCGGCAGCCTATTATAGTGGGGAGGGGTGTCGTGCTGCTGAAACTCGAGTTGCCCAAAGGCTTGCTGGGCGCAATGCCAGCAAGATGCACGTTGCCTTGCCATCCCCTAGGCACACTAGCAAGCACGTTGTGGTTGTGGTGTGCCACCGGGGTCCCCCGCCCCGGGTCCAAGGTCGAGCACGGGCGTCTGGCTGCTGCGAACCCCGATCACCGAAGGACCAACAAGAAGGGAAACACGTCCGTGCACGGCCCACCTAGGCACCACCTAGGGAGCATGGCGTGGTGGAGTTGTGCCTTGGGCACACGCTCGGGGCAACACCTTGTGCTCGGCCCAGGACTAGGGGGATCATCCCAAGTCCGAGCACGACGTGGGATCGGCGGGCGGCCTGTGCGCCCCCGCGAGGGGCAACGTGGCTTGCGCAGCCCGACGCTTGGCCAGGCCTAGTGTGGCGCACGACGCGGATGATGGATATGCGTGCGGCAGCGGGTGTCGTGGGCAGGGGGCAACGCGACGTGCTCGTCCCAGCACTTTGAGGGGGCACGTTGCGGAAGACGGTTACCTGTTCGTGTCCACTCCCGAGGGGCAACGTGT
>NC_142442.1:52087500-52090000 GCF_059453495.1 Arachis ipaensis
GGTCGCGTTGCCACGGTTGCTGGTGACGTTGCAACGGAGGCAGGGCGCGTTGCAACGTTGGCTGGGGGCGTTGCAACGTTGGCTGGGGGCAGTGCAACGGATGCTGGGGTCGGTGCAACGTTGGCCGTGCGCGTTGCAACAGAGGCAGGGCGCGTTGCAACGGATGCTGGTGACGTTGCAACGGAGGCAGGGCGCGTTGCAACGTTGGCTGGGAGCGTTGCAACGGAGGCAGGGCGCGTTGCAACGTTGGCTGGGGGCGTTGCAACGGATGCTGGGGACGGTGCAACGTTGGCTGGGCGCGTTGCAACGGAGGCAGGGTGCGTTGCAACGGATGCTGGGTTAGGTGCATCGTTGGCTGGTTTCGTTGCAACGGAGGCACCCGCCGTTGCAACGATGGCTCGGAGCGTTCCAACGGAGGAGCCAAATTTTCATATCTCATAATTGGCTCGTGCATTTTTTCTAAAATTTTGAGGGAACCTTGGTAATATTATGTGAAGGCTGCACAAAAAAATCCAGGTCAAAAATCGCACGTTTGCTCCGTTTTTCATTTTTTTTGAATTTCCGGCTTTCCGGGCGGTAAAAAAATCGGCAAAAAAAATCGGCACGGTGTAAATTCACCAAATTTGGGGGATGGAAAGATCTTATTTTTCTAGAGGTTGTTGCAAAAAACGGCGTCAAAATTCGACCTCTAGAGCACTTTCCTTGAGTATGTCTCCTCACGGAAAAGGACGTCTACCCGTGGCACTTTGGTAATGGCTCGGCAGCCTATTATAGGGGGGAGGGGTGTCGTGATGCTGAAACTCGAGTTGCCCAAAGGCTTGCTGGGCGCAATGCCAGCAAGATGCACGTTGCCTTGCCATCCCCTAGGCACACTAGCAAGCACGTTGTGGTTGTGGTGTGCCGCCGGGCTCCCCCGCCCCCCACGGAGGCACCCGCCGTTGCAACGATGGCTCGGAGCGTTGCAACGGAGGAGCCAAATTTTCATATCTCAGAATTGGCTCGTGCATTTTTCGTGAAATTTTGAGGGAACCTTGGTAATATTATGTGAAGGCTGCACAAAAAAATCCAGGTCAAAAATCGCATGTTTGCTCCGTTTTTCATTTTTTTTGAATTTCCGGCATTCCGGGCGGTAAAAAAATCGTCAAAAAAAATCGGCACGGTGTAAATTCACCAAATTTGGAGGATGGAAAGATCTTATTTTTCTAGAGGTTGTTGCAAAAAACGGCGTCAAAATTCGACCTCTAGAGCACTTTCCTTTAGTATGTCTCCTCACGGAAAAGGACGTCTACCCGTGGCACTTTGGTAATGGCTCGGCAGCCTATTATAGGGGGGAGGGGTGTCGTGATGCTGAAACTCGAGTTGCCCAAAGGCTTGCTGGGCGCAATGCCAGCAAGATGCACGTTGCCTTGCCATCCCCTAGGCACACTAGCAAGCACGTTGTGGTTGTGGTGTGCCGCCGGGCTCCCCCGCCCCCCACGGAGGCACCCGCCGTTGCAACGATGGCTCGGAGCGTTGCAACGGAGGAGCCAAATTTTCATATCTCAGAATTGGCTCGTGCATTTTTCGTGAAATTTTGAGGGAACCTTGGTAATATTATGTGAAGGCTGCACAAAAAAATCCAGGTCAAAAATCGCAGGTTTTCTCCGTTTTTCATTTTTTTTGAATTTCCGGCATTCCGGGCGGTAAAAAAATCGTCAAAAAAAATCGGCACGGTGTAAATTCACCAAATTTGGAGGATGGAAAGTTCTTATTTTTCTAGAGGTTGTTGCAAAAAACGGCGTCAAAATTCGACCTCTAGAGCACTTTCCTTTAGTATGTCTCCTCACGGAAAAGGACGTCTACCCGTGGCACTTTGGTAATGGCTCGGCAGCCTATTATAGGGGGGAGGGGTGTCGTGCTGCTGAAACTCGAGTTGCCCAAAGGCTTGCTGGGCGCAATGCCAGCAAGATGCACGTTGCCTTGCCATCCCCTAGGCACACTAGCAAGCACGTTGTGGTTGTGGTGTGCCGCCGGGGTCCCCCGCCCCGGGTCCAAGGTCGAGCACGTGCGTCTGGCTGCTGCGAACCCCGATCACCGAAGGACCAACAAGAAGGGAAACACGTCCGTGCACGGCCCACCTAGGCACCACCTAGGGAGCATGGCGTGGTGGAGTTGTGCCTTGGGCACACGCTCGGGGCAACACCTTGTGCTCGGCCCAGGACTAGGGGGATCATATCAAGTCCGAGCACGACGTGGGATCGGCGGGCGGCCTGTGCGCCCCCGCGAGGGGCAACGCGGCTTGCGCAGCCCGACGCTTGACCAGGCCTAGTGTGGCGCACGACGCGGATGATGGATATGCGTGCGGCAGCGGGTGTCGTGGGCAGGGGGCAACGCGACGTGCTCGTCCCAGCACTTTGAGGGGGCACGTTGCGGAAGACGGTTACCTGTTCGTGTCCACTCCCGAGGGGCAACGTGTCGTGCTCGCCCTACGTCTAGGGTCGACGTACGACGGTGCCCGATG
>NC_142442.1:52120000-52122500 GCF_059453495.1 Arachis ipaensis
ACGGATGCCGAGCGCGTTGCAACGTTGGCTGGTGACGTTGCAACGGAGGCAGGGCGCGTTGCAACGGATGCTGGTGACGTTGCAACGTTGGCAGGGCGCGTTGCAACGTTGGCTGGGGGCGTTGCAACGGAGGCAGGTCGCGTTGCCACGGTTGCTGGTGACGTTGCAACGGAGGCAGGGCGCGTTGCAACGTTAGCTGGGAGCGTTGCAACGGATGCTGGTGACGTTGCAACGGAGGCAGGGCGCGTTGCAACGTTGGCTGGGGGCGTCGCAACGGAGGCAGGTCGCGTTGCCACGGTTGCTGGTGACGTTGCAACGGAGGCAGGGCGCGTTGCAACGTTGGCTGGGGGCGTTGCAACGTTGGCTGGGGGCAGTGCAACGGATGCTGGGGTCGGTGCAACGTTGGCCGTGCGCGTTGCAACAGAGGCAGGGCGCGTTGCAACGGATGCTGGTGACGTTGCAACGGAGGCAGGGCGCGTTGCAACGTTGGCTGGGAGCGTTGCAACGGAGGCAGGGCGCGTTGCAACGTTGGCTGGGGGCGTTGCAACGGATGCTGGGGACGGTGCAACGTTGACTGGGCGCGTTGCAACGGAGGCAGGGTGCGTTGCAACGGATGCTGGGTTAGGTGCATCGTTGGCTGGTTTCGTTGCAACGGAGGCACCCGCCGTTGCAACGATGGCTCGGAGCGTTGCAACGGAGGAGCCAAATTTTCATATCTCATAATTGGCTCGTGCATTTTTTCTAAAATTTTGAGGGAACCTTGGTAATATTATGTGAAGGCTGCACAAAAAAATCCAGGTCAAAAATCGCACGTTTGCTCCGTTTTTCATTTTTTTTGAATTTCCGGCTTTCCGGGCGGTAAAAAAATCGGCAAAAAAAATCGGCACGGTGTAAATTCACCAAATTTGGGGGATGGAAAGATCTTATTTTTCTAGAGGTTGTTGCAAAAAACGGCGTCAAAATTCGACCTCTAGAGCACTTTCCTTGAGTATGTCTCCTCACGGAAAAGGACGTCTACCCGTGGCACTTTGGTAATGGCTCGGCAGCCTATTATAGGGGGGAGGGGTGTCGTGATGCTGAAACTCGAGTTGCCCAAAGGCTTGCTGGGCGCAATGCCAGCAAGATGCACGTTGCCTTGCCATCCCCTAGGCACACTAGCAAGCACGTTGTGGTTGTGGTGTGCCGCCGGGCTCCCCCGCCCCCTACGGAGGCACCCGCCGTTGCAACGATGGCTCGGAGCGTTGCAACGGAGGAGCCAAATTTTCATATCTCATAATTGGCTCGTGCATGTTTTCTAAAATTTTGAGGGAACCTTGGTAATATTATGTGAAGGCTGCACAAAAAAATCCAGGTCAAAAATCGCACGTTTGCTCCGTTTTTCATTTTTTTTGAATTTCCGGCATTCCGGGCGGTAAAAAAATCGTCAAAAAAAATCGGCACGGTGTAAATTCACCAAATTTGGAGGATGGAAAGATCTTATTTTTCTAGAGGTTGTTGCAAAAAATGGCGTCAAAATTCGACCTCTAGAGCACTTTCCTTTAGTATGTCTCCTCACGGAAAAGGACGTCTACCCGTGGCACTTTGGTAATGGCTCGGCAGCCTATTATAGGGGGGAGGGGTGTCGTGATGCTGAAACTCGAGTTGCCCAAAGGCTTGCTGGGCGCAATGCCAGCAAGATGCACGTTGCCTTGCCATCCCCTAGGCACACTAGCAAGCACGTTGTGGTTGTGGTGTGCCGCCGGGCTCCCCCGCCCCCCACGGAGGCACCCGCCGTTGCAACGATGGCTCGGAGCGTTGCAACGGAGGAGCCAAATTTTCATATCTCAGAATTGGCTCGTGCATTTTTCGTGAAATTTTGAGGGAACCTTGGTAATATTATGTGAAGGCTGCACAAAAAAATCCAGGTCAAAAATCGCAGGTTTTCTCCGTTTTTCATTTTTTTTGAATTTCCGGCATTCCGGGCGGTAAAAAAATCGTCAAAAAAAATCGGCACGGTGTAAATTCACCAAATTTGGAGGATGGAAAGTTCTTATTTTTCTAGAGGTTGTTGCAAAAAACGGCGTCAAAATTCGACCTCTAGAGCACTTTCCTTTAGTATGTCTCCTCACGGAAAAGGACGTCTACCCGTGGCACTTTGGTAATGGCTCGGCAGCCTATTATAGGGGGGAGGGGAGTCGTGATGCTGAAACTCGAGTTGCCCAAAGGCTTGCTGGGCGCAATGCCAGCCAGATGCACGTTGCCTTGCCATCCCCTAGGCACACTAGCAAGCACGTTGTGGTTGTGGTGTGCCGCCGGGCTCCCCCGCCCCCCACGGAGGCACCCGCCGTTGCAACGATGGCTCGGAGCGTTGCAACGGAGGAGCCAAATTTTCATATCTCAGAATTGGCTCGTGCATTTTTCGTGAAATTTTGAGGGAACCTTGGTAATATTATGTGAAGGCTGCACAAAAAAATCCAGGTCAAAAATCGCAGGTTTGCTCCGTTTTTCATTTTTTTTGAAT
>NC_142442.1:52132500-52135000 GCF_059453495.1 Arachis ipaensis
AGGAGCCAAATTTTCATATCTCAGAATTGGCTCGTGCATTTTTCGTGAAATTTTGAGGGAACCTTGGTAATATTATGTGAAGGCTGCACAAAAAAATCCAGGTCAAAAATCGCAGGTTTTCTCCGTTTTTCATTTTTTTTGAATTTCCGGCATTCCGGGCGGTAAAAAAATCGTCAAAAAAAATCGGCACGGTGTAAATTCACCAAATTTGGAGGATGGAAAGTTCTTATTTTTCTAGAGGTTGTTGCAAAAAACGGCGTCAAAATTCGACCTCTAGAGCACTTTCCTTTAGTATGTCTCCTCACGGAAAAGGACGTCTACCCGTGGCACTTTGGTAATGGCTCGGCAGCCTATTATAGGGGGGAGGGGAGTCGTGATGCTGAAACTCGAGTTGCCCAAAGGCTTGCTGGGCGCAATGCCAGCCAGATGCACGTTGCCTTGCCATCCCCTAGGCACACTAGCAAGCACGTTGTGGTTGTGGTGTGCCGCCGGGCTCCCCCGCCCCCCACGGAGGCACCCGCCGTTGCAACGATGGCTCGGAGCGTTGCAACGGAGGAGCCAAATTTTCATATCTCAGAATTGGCTCGTGCATTTTTCGTGAAATTTTGAGGGAACCTTGGTAATATTATGTGAAGGCTGCACAAAAAAATCCAGGTCAAAAATCGCAGGTTTGCTCCGTTTTTCATTTTTTTTGAATTTCCGGCATTCCGGGCGGTAAAAAAATCGTCAAAAAAAATCGGCACGGTGTAAATTCACCAAATTTGGAGGATGGAAAGATCTTATTTTTCTAGAGGTTGTTGCAAAAAACGGCGTCAAAATTCGACCTCTAGAGCACTTTCCTTTAGTATGTCTCCTCACGGAAAAGGACGTCTACCCGTGGCACTTTCGTAATGGCTCGGCAGCCTATTATAGGGGGGAGGGGTGTCGTGATGCTGAAACTCGAGTTGCCCAAAGGCTTGCTGGGCGCAATGCCAGCAAGATGCACGTTGCCTTGCCATCCCCTAGGCACACTAGCAAGCACGTTGTGGTTGTGGTGTGCCGCCGGGCTCCCCCGCCCCCCACGGAGGCACCCGCCGTTGCAACGATGGCTCGGAGCGTGGCAACGGAGGAGCCAAATTTTCATATCTCAGAATTGGCTCGTGCATTTTTCGTGAAATTTTGAGGGAACCTTGGTAATATTATGTGAAGGCTGCACAAAAAAATCCAGGTCAAAAATTGCAGGTTTGCTCCGTTTTTCATTTTTTTTGAATTTCCGGCATTCCGGGCGGTAAAAAAATCGTCAAAAAAAATCGGCACGGTGTAAATTCACCAAATTTGGAGGATGGAAAGTTCTTATTTTTCTAGAGGTTGTTGCAAAAAACGGCGTCAAAATTCGACCTCTAGAGCACTTTCCTTTAGTATGTCTCCTCACGGAAAAGGACGTCTACCCGTGGCACTTTGGTAATGGCTCGGCAGCCTATTATAGGGGGGAGGGGAGTCGTGATGCTGAAACTCGAGTTGCCCAAAGGCTTGCTGGGCGCAATGCCAGCCAGATGCACGTTGCCTTGCCATCCCCTAGGCACACTAGCAAGCACGTTGTGGTTGTGGTGTGCCGCCGGGCTCCCCCGCCCCCCACGGAGGCACCCGCCGTTGCAACGATGGCTCGGAGCGTTGCAACGGAGGAGCCAAATTTTCATATCTCAGAATTGGCTCGTGCATTTTTCGTGAAATTTTGAGGGAACCTTGGTAATATTATGTGAAGGCTGCACAAAAAAATCCAGGTCAAAAATCGCAGGTTTGCTCCGTTTTTCATTTTTTTTGAATTTCCGGCATTCCGGGCGGTAAAAAAATCGTCAAAAAAAATCGGCACGGTGTAAATTCACCAAATTTGGAGGATGGAAAGATCTTATTTTTCTAGAGGTTGTTGCAAAAAACGGCGTCAAAATTCGACCTCTAGAGCACTTTCCTTTAGTATGTCTCCTCACGGAAAAGGACGTCTACCCGTGGCACTTTCGTAATGGCTCGGCAGCCTATTATAGGGGGGAGGGGTGTCGTGATGCTGAAACTCGAGTTGCCCAAAGGCTTGCTGGGCGCAATGCCAGCAAGATGCACGTTGCCTTGCCATCCCCTAGGCACACTAGCAAGCACGTTGTGGTTGTGGTGTGCCGCCGGGCTCCCCCGCCCCCCACGGAGGCACCCGCCGTTGCAACGATGGCTCGGAGCGTTGCAACGGAGGAGCCAAATTTTCATATCTCAGAATTGGCTCGTGCATTTTTCGTGAAATTTTGAGGGAACCTTGGTAATATTATGTGAAGGCTGCACAAAAAAATCCAGGTCAAAAATTGCAGGTTTGCTCCGTTTTTCATTTTTTTTGAATTTCCGGCATTCCGGGCGGTAAAAAAATCGTCAAAAAAAATCGGCACGGTGTAAATTCACCAAATTTGGAGGATGGAAAGTTCTTATTTTTCTAGAGGTTGTTGCAAAAAACGGCGTCAAAATTCGACCTCTAGAGCACTTTCCT
>NC_142442.1:52145000-52147500 GCF_059453495.1 Arachis ipaensis
ACGTTGGCTGGGAGCGTTGCAACGGAGGCAGGGCGCGTTGCAACGTTGGCTGGGGGCGTTGCAACGGATGCTGGGGACGGTGCAACGTTGGCTGGGCGCGTTGCAATGGAGGCAGGGTGCGTTGCAACGGATGCTGGGTTAGGTGCATCGTTGGCTGGTTTCGTTGCAACGGAGGCACCCGCCGTTGCAACGATGGCTCGGAGCGTTGCAACGGAGGAGCCAAATTTTCATATCTCATAATTGGCTCGTGCATTTTTTCTAAAATTTTGAGGGAATATTGGTAATATTATGTGAAGGCTGCACAAAAAAATCCAGGTCAAAAATCGCACGTTTGCTCCGTTTTTCATTTTTTTTGAATTTCCGGCTTTCCGGGCGGTAAAAAAATCGGCAAAAAAAATCGGCACGGTGTAAATTCACCAAATTTGGGGGATGGAAAGATCTTATTTTTCTAGAGGTTGTTGCAAAAAACGGCGTCAAAATTCGACCTCTAGAGCACTTTCCTTGAGTATGTCTCCTCACGGAAAAGGACGTCTACCCGTGGCACCTTGGTAATGGCTCGGCAGCCTATTATAGGGGGGAGGGGTGTCGTGATGCTGAAACTCGAGTTGCCCAAAGGCTTGCTGGGCGCAATGCCAGCAAGATGCACGTTGCCTTGCCATCCCCTAGGCACACTAGCAAGCACGTTGTGGTTGTGGTGTGCCGCCGGGCTCCCCCGCCCCCCACGGAGGCACCCGTCGTTGCAACGATGGCTCGGAGCGTTGCAACGGAGGAGCCAAATTTTCATATCTCAGAATTGGCTCGTGCATTTTTCGTGAAATTTTGAGGGAACCTTGGTAATATTATGTGAAGGCTGCACAAAAAAATCCAGGTCAAAAATCGCAGGTTTTCTCCGTTTTTCATTTTTTTTGAATTTCCGGCATTCCGGGCGGTAAAAAAATCGTCAAAAAAAATCGGCACGGTGTAAATTCACCAAATTTGGAGGATGGAAAGTTCTTATTTTTCTAGAGGTTGTTGCAAAAAACGGCGTCAAAATTCGACCTCTAGAGCACTTTCCTTTAGTATGTCTCCTCACGGAAAAGGACGTCTACCCGTGGCACTTTGGTAATGGCTCGGCAGCCTATTATAGGGGGGAGGGGTGTCGTGATGCTGAAACTCGAGTTGCCCAAAGGCTTGCTGGGCGCAATGCCAGCCAGATGCACGTTGCCTTGCCATCCCCTAGGCACACTAGCAAGCACGTTGTGGTTGTGGTGTGCCGCCGGGCTCCCCCGCCCCCCACGGAGGCACCCGCCGTTGCAACGATGGCTCGGAGCGTTGCAACGGAGGAGCCAAATTTTCATATCTCAGAATTGGCTCGTGCATTTTTCGTGAAATTTTGAGGGAACCTTGGTAATATTATGTGAAGGCTGCACAAAAAAATCCAGGTCAAAAATCGCAGGTTTTCTCCGTTTTTCATTTTTTTTGAATTTCCGGCATTCCGGGCGGTAAAAAAATCGTCAAAAAAAATCGGCACGGTGTAAATTCACCAAATTTGGAGGATGGAAAGTTCTTATTTTTCTAGAGGTTGTTGCAAAAAACGGCGTCAAAATTCGACCTCTAGAGCACTTTCCTTTAGTATGTCTCCTCACGGAAAAGGACGTCTACCCGTGGCACTTTGGTAATGGCTCGGCAGCCTATTATAGGGGGGAGGGGAGTCGTGATGCTGAAACTCGAGTTGCCCAAAGGCTTGCTGGGCGCAATGCCAGCCAGATGCACGTTGCCTTGCCATCCCCTAGGCACACTAGCAAGCACGTTGTGGTTGTGGTGTGCCGCCGGGCTCCCCCGCCCCCCACGGAGGCACCCGCCGTTGCAACGATGGCTCGGAGCGTTGCAACGGAGGAGCCAAATTTTCATATCTCAGAATTGGCTCGTGCATTTTTCGTGAAATTTTGAGGGAACCTTGGTAATATTATGTGAAGGCTGCACAAAAAAATCCAGGTCAAAAATCGCAGGTTTGCTCCGTTTTTCATTTTTTTTGAATTTCCGGCATTCCGGGCGGTAAAAAAATCGTCAAAAAAAATCGGCACGGTGTAAATTCACCAAATTTGGAGGATGGAAAGATCTTATTTTTCTAGAGGTTGTTGCAAAAAACGGCGTCAAAATTCGACCTCTAGAGCACTTTCCTTTAGTATGTCTCCTCACGGAAAAGGACGTCTACCCGTGGCACTTTGGTAATGGCTCGGCAGCCTATTATAGGGGGGAGGGGTGTCGTGCTGCTGAAACTCGAGTTGCCCAAAGGCTTGCTGGGCGCAATGCCAGCAAGATGCACGTTGCCTTGCCATCCCCTAGGCACACTAGCAAGCACGTTGTGGTTGTGGTGTGCCGCCGGGGTCCCCCGCCCCGGGTCCAAGGTCGAGCACGTGCGTCTGGCTGCTGCGAACCCCGATCACCGAAGGACCAACAAGAAGGGAAACACGTCCGTGCACGGCCCACCTAGGCACCACCTAGGGAGCATGGCGTGGTG
>NC_142442.1:52167500-52170000 GCF_059453495.1 Arachis ipaensis
CCAAATTTGGGGGATGGAAAGATCTTATTTTTCTAGAGGTTGTTGCAAAAAACGGCGTCAAAATTCGACCTCTAGAGCACTTTCCTTGAGTATGTCTCCTCACGGAAAAGGACGTCTACCCGTGGCACTTTGGTAATGGCTCGGCAGCCTATTATAGGGGGGAGGGGTGTCGTGATGCTGAAACTCGAGTTGCCCAAAGGCTTGCTGGGCGCAATGCCAGCAAGATGCACGTTGCCTTGCCATCCCCTAGGCACACTAGCAAGCACGTTGTGGTTGTGGTGTGCCGCCGGGCTCCCCCGCCCCCCACGGAGGCACCCGCCGTTGCAACGATGGCTCGGAGCGTTGCAACGGAGGAGCCAAATTTTCATATCTCAGAATTGGCTCGTGCATTTTTCGTGAAATTTTGAGGGAACCTTGGTAATATTATGTGAAGGCTGCACAAAAAAATCCAGGTCAAAAATCGCATGTTTGCTCCGTTTTTCATTTTTTTTGAATTTCCGGCATTCCGGGCGGTAAAAAAATCGTCAAAAAAAATCGGCACGGTGTAAATTCACCAAATTTGGAGGATGGAAAGATCTTATTTTTCTAGAGGTTGTTGCAAAAAACGGCGTCAAAATTCGACCTCTAGAGCACTTTCCTTTAGTATGTCTCCTCACGGAAAAGGACGTCTACCCGTGGCACTTTGGTAATGGCTCGGCAGCCTATTATAGGGGGGAGGGGTGTCGTGATGCTGAAACTCGAGTTGCCCAAAGGCTTGCTGGGCGCAATGCCAGCAAGATGCACGTTGCCTTGCCATCCCCTAGGCACACTAGCAAGCACGTTGTGGTTGTGGTGTGCCGCTGGGCTCCCCCGCCCCCCACGGAGGCACCCGCCGTTGCAACGATGGCTCGGAGCGTTGCAACGGAGGAGCCAAATTTTCATATCTCAGAATTGGCTCGTGCATTTTTCGTGAAATTTTGAGGGAACCTTGGTAATATTATGTGAAGGCTGCACAAAAAAATCCAGGTCAAAAATCGCAGGTTTGCTCCGTTTTTCATTTTTTTTGAATTTCCGGCATTCCGGGCGGTAAAAAAATCGTCAAAAAAATCGGCACGGTGTAAATTCACCAAATTTGGAGGATGGAAAGTTCTTATTTTTCTAGAGGTTGTTGCAAAAAACGGCGTCAAAATTCGACCTCTAGAGCACTTTCCTTTAGTATGTCTCCTCACGGAAAAGGACGTCTACCCGTGGCACTTTGGTAATGGCTCGGCAGCCTATTATAGGGGGGAGGGGAGTCGTGATGCTGAAACTCGAGTTGCCCAAAGGCTTGCTGGGCGCAATGCCAGCCAGATGCACGTTGCCTTGCCATCCCCTAGGCACACTAGCAAGCACGTTGTGGTTGTGGTGTGCCGCCGGGCTCCCCCGCCCCCCACGGAGGCACCCGCCGTTGCAACGATGGCTCGGAGCGTTGCAACGGAGGAGCCAAATTTTCATATCTCAGAATTGGCTCGTGCATTTTTCGTGAAATTTTGAGGGAACCTTGGTAATATTATGTGAAGGCTGCACAAAAAAATCCAGGTCAAAAATCGCAGGTTTGCTCCGTTTTTCATTTTTTTTGAATTTCCGGCATTCCGGGCGGTAAAAAAATCGTCAAAAAAAATCGGCACGGTGTAAATTCACCAAATTTGGAGGATGGAAAGATCTTATTTTTCTAGAGGTTGTTGCAAAAAACGGCGTCAAAATTCGACCTCTAGAGCACTTTCCTTTAGTATGTCTCCTCACGGAAAAGGACGTCTACCCGTGGCACTTTGGTAATGGCTCGGCAGCCTATTATAGGGGGGAGGGGTGTCGTGCTGCTGAAACTCGAGTTGCCCAAAGGCTTGCTGGGCGCAATGCCAGCAAGATGCACGTTGCCTTGCCATCCCCTAGGCACACTAGCAAGCACGTTGTGGTTGTGGTGTGCCGCCGGGGTCCCCCGCCCCGGGTCCAAGGTCGAGCACGTGCGTCTGGCTGCTGCGAACCCCGATCACCGAAGGACCAACAAGAAGGGAAACACGTCCGTGCACGGCCCACCTAGGCACCACCTAGGGAGCATGGCGTGGTGGAGTTGTGCCTTGGGCACACGCTCGGGGCAACACCTTGTGCTCGGCCCAGGACTAGGGGGATCATCCCAAGTCCGAGCACGACGTGGGATCGGCGGGCGGCCTGTGCGCCCCCGCGAGGGGCAACGCGGCTTGCGCAGCCCGACGCTTGGCCAGGCCTAGTGTGGCGCACGACGCGGATGATGGATATGCGTGCGGCAGCGGGTGTCGTGGGCAGGGGGCAACGCGACGTGCTCGTCCCAGCACTTTGAGGGGGCACGTTGCGGAAGACGGTTACCTGTTCGTGTCCACTCCCGAGGGGCAACGTGTCGTGCTCGCCCTACGTCTAGGGTCGACGTACGACGGTGCCCGATGCGGTGTGGGTTGGGCGTGTTGCTTAAGACGGTGCGGCTGTTCGGCTATCGCCCGAAGCACCTCAC
>NC_142442.1:52177500-52180000 GCF_059453495.1 Arachis ipaensis
ACGCGTACCCCATCACGGTGACCAGGCATAGTGACTGGTCAGTTGCAGAGGACGGACCCGACGCTGTGCGCGCTGCAACGGATGCTGGTGACGTTGCAACGGAAGCTGGGGGCGTTGCAGCGGAAGCTGGGGGCGTTGCAGCGGAGGCAGGTCGTGTTGCAACGGATGCTGGGGTCGTTGCAACGGATGCTGCGCGCGTTGCAACGTTGGCTGGGGGCGTTGCAGCGGAGGCAGGTCGCGTTGCGACGTTGGCTGGGGGCGTTGCAACGGAGGCAGGTCGCTTTGCAACGGATGCTGGGATCGTTGCAACGGAAGCTGGGGGCATTGCAACGTTGGCTGGGGGCGTTGCAACGGATGCCGAGCGCGTTGCAACGTTGGCTGGTGACGTTGCAACGGAGGCAGGGCGCGTTGCAACGGATGCTGGTGACGTTGCAACGGAGGCAGGGCGCGTTGCAACGTTGGCTGGGGGCGTTGCAACGGAGGCAGGTCGCGTTGCCACGGTTGCTGGTGACGTTGCAACGGAGGCAGGGCGCGTTGCAACGTTGGCTGGGAGTGTTGCAACGGATGCTGGTGACGTTGCAACGGAGGCAGGGCGCGTTGCAACGTTGGCTGGGGGCGTCGCAACGGAGGCAGGTCGCGTTGCCACGGTTGCTGGTGACGTTGCAACGGAGGCAGGGCGCGTTGCAACGTTGGCTGGGGGCGTTGCAACGTTGGCTGGGGGCAGTGCAACGGATGCTGGGGTCGGTGCAACGTTGGCCGTGCGCGTTGCAACAGAGGCAGGGCGCGTTGCAACGGATGCTGGTGACGTTGCAACGGAGGCAGGGCGCGTTGCAACGTTGGCTGGGAGCGTTGCAACGGAGGCAGGGCGCGTTGCAACGTTGGCTGGGGGCGTTGCAACGGATGCTGGGGACGGTGCAACGTTGGCTGGGCACGTTGCAACGGAGGCAGGGTGCGTTGCAACGGATGCTGGGTTAGGTGCATCGTTGGCTGGTTTCGTTGCAACGGAGGCACCCGCCGTTGCAACGATGGCTCGGAGCGTTGCAACGGAGGAGCCAAATTTTCATATCTCATAATTGGCTCGTGCATTTTTTCTAAAATTTTGAGGGAACCTTGGTAATATTATGTGAAGGCTGCACAAAAAAATCCAGGTCAAAAATCGCACGTTTGCTCCGTTTTTCATTTTTTTTGAATTTCCGGCTTTCCGGGCGGTAAAAAAATCGGCAAAAAAAATCGGCACGGTGTAAATTCACCAAATTTGGGGGATGGAAAGATCTTATTTTTCTAGAGGTTGTTGCAAAAAACGGCGTCAAAATTCGACCTCTAGAGCACTTTCCTTGAGTATGTCTCCTCCCGGAAAAGGACGTCTACCCGTGGCACCTTGGTAATGGCTCGGCAGCCTATTATAGGGGGGAGGGGTGTCGTGATGCTGAAACTCGAGTTGCCCAAAGGCTTGCTGGGCGCAATGCCAGCAAGATGCACGTTGCCTTGCCATCCCCTAGGCACACTAGCAAGCACGTTGTGGTTGTGGTGTGCCGCCGGGCTCCCCCGCCCCCCACGGAGGCACCCGCCGTTGCAACGATGGCTCGGAGCGTTGCAACGGAGGAGCCAAATTTTCATATCTCAGAATTGGCTCGTGCATTTTTCGTGAAATTTTGAGGGAACCTTGGTAATATTATGTGAAGGCTGCACAAAAAAATCCAGGTCAAAAATCGCAGGTTTTCTCCGTTTTTCATTTTTTTTGAATTTCCGGCATTCCGGGCGGTAAAAAAATCGTCAAAAAAAATCGGCACGGTGTAAATTCACCAAATTTGGAGGATGGAAAGTTCTTATTTTTCTAGAGGTTGTTGCAAAAAACGGCGTCAAAATTCGACCTCTAGAGCACTTTCCTTTAGTATGTCTCCTCACGGAAAAGGACGTCTACCCGTGGCACTTTGGTAATGGCTCGGCAGCCTATTATAGGGGGGAGGGGAGTCGTGATGCTGAAACTCGAGTTGCCCAAAGGCTTGCTGGGCGCAATGCCAGCCAGATGCACGTTGCCTTGCCATCCCCTAGGCACACTAGCAAGCACGTTGTGGTTGTGGTGTGCCGCCGGGCTCCCCCGCCCCCCACGGAGGCACCCGCCGTTGCAACGATGGCTCGGAGCGTTGCAACGGAGGAGCCAAATTTTCATATCTCAGAATTGGCTCGTGCATTTTTCGTGAAATTTTGAGGGAACCTTGGTAATATTATGTGAAGGCTGCACAAAAAAATCCAGGTCAAAAATCGCAGGTTTGCTCCGTTTTTCATTTTTTTTGAATTTCCGGCATTCCGGGCGGTAAAAAAATCGTCAAAAAAAATCGGCACGGTGTAAATTCACCAAATTTGGAGGATGGAAAGATCTTATTTTTCTAGAGGTTGTTGCAAAAAACGGCGTCAAAATTCGACCTCTAGAGCACTTTCCTTTAGTATGTCTCCTCACGGAAAAGGACGTCTACCCGTGGCACTTTGGTAATGGCTCGGC
>NC_142442.1:52190000-52192500 GCF_059453495.1 Arachis ipaensis
CTTTGGTAATGGCTCGGCAGCCTATTATAGGGGGGAGGGGTGTCGTGATGCTGAAACTCGAGTTGCCCAAAGGCTTGCTGGGCGCAATGCCAGCAAGATGCACGTTGCCTTGCCATCCCCTAGGCACACTAGCAAGCACGTTGTGGTTGTGGTGTGCCGCCGGGCTCCCCCGCCCCCCACGGAGGCACCCGCCGTTGCAACGATGGCTCGGAGCGTTGCAACGGAGGAGCCAAATTTTCATATCTCAGAATTGGCTCGTGCATTTTTCGTGAAATTTTGAGGGAACCTTGGTAATATTATGTGAAGGCTGCACAAAAAAATCCAGGTCAAAAATCGCATGTTTGCTCCGTTTTTCATTTTTTTTGAATTTCCGGCATTCCGGGCGGTAAAAAAATCGTCAAAAAAAATCGGCACGGTGTAAATTCACCAAATTTGGAGGATGGAAAGATCTTATTTTTCTAGAGGTTGTTGCAAAAAACGGCGTCAAAATTCGACCTCTAGAGCACTTTCCTTGAGTATGTCTCCTCACGGAAAAGGACGTCTACCCGTGGCACTTTGGTAATGGCTCGGCAGCCTATTATAGGGGGGAGGGGTGTCGTGATGCTGAAACTCGAGTTGCCCAAAGGCTTGCTGGGCGCAATGCCAGCAAGATGCACGTTGCCTTGCCATCCCCTAGGCACACTAGCAAGCACGTTGTGGTTGTGGTGTGCCGCCGGGCTCCCCCGCCCCCCACGGAGGCACCCGCCGTTGCAACGATGGCTCGGAGCGTTGCAACGGAGGAGCCAAATTTTCATATCTCAGAATTGGCTCGTGCATTTTTCGTGAAATTTTGAGGGAACCTTGGTAATATTATGTGAAGGCTGCACAAAAAAATCCAGGTCAAAAATCGCATGTATGCTCCGTTTTTCATTTTTTTTGAATTTCCGGCATTCCGGGCGGTAAAAAAATCGTCAAAAAAAATCGGCACGGTGTAAATTCACCAAATTTGGAGGATGGAAAGATCTTATTTTTCTAGAGGTTGTTGCAAAAAACGGCGTCAAAATTCGACCTCTAGAGCACTTTCCTTTAGTATGTCTCCTCACGGAAAAGGACGTCTACCCGTGGCACTTTGGTAATGGCTCGGCAGCCTATTATAGGGGGGAGGGGTGTCGTGATGCTGAAACTCGAGTTGCCCAAAGGCTTGCTGGGCGCAATGCCAGCAAGATGCACGTTGCCTTGCCATCCCCTAGGCACACTAGCAAGCACGTTGTGGTTGTGGTGTGCCGCCGGGCTCCCCCGCCCCCCACGGAGGCACCCGCCGTTGCAACGATGGCTCGGAGCGTTGCAACGGAGGAGCCAAATTTTCATATCTCAGAATTGGCTCGTGCATTTTTCGTGAAATTTTGAGGGAACCTTGGTAATATTATGTGAAGGCTGCACAAAAAAATCCAGGTCAAAAATCGCAGGTTTTCTCCGTTTTTCATTTTTTTTGAATTTCCGGCATTCCGGGCGGTAAAAAAATCGTCAAAAAAAATCGGCCCGGTGTAAATTCACCAAATTTGGAGGATGGAAAGTTCTTATTTTTCTAGAGGTTGTTGCAAAAAACGGCGTCAAAATTCGACCTCTAGAGCACTTTCCTTTAGTATGTCTCCTCACGGAAAAGGACGTCTACCCGTGGCACTTTGGTAATGGCTCGGCAGCCTATTATAGGGGGGAGGGGAGTCGTGATGCTGAAACTCGAGTTGCCCAAAGGCTTGCTGGGCGCAATGCCAGCCAGATGCACGTTGCCTTGCCATCCCCTAGGCACACTAGCAAGCACGTTGTGGTTGTGGTGTGCCGCCGGGCTCCCCCGCCCCCCACGGAGGCACCCGCCGTTGCAACGATGGCTCGGAGCGTTGCAACGGAGGAGCCAAATTTTCATATCTCAGAATTGGCTCGTGCATTTTTCGTGAAATTTTGAGGGAACCTTGGTAATATTATGTGAAGGCTGCACAAAAAAATCCAGGTCAAAAATCGCAGGTTTGCTCCGTTTTTCATTTTTTTTGAATTTCCGGCATTCCGGGCGGTAAAAAAATCGTCAAAAAAAATCGGCACGGTGTAAATTCACCAAATTTGGAGGATGGAAAGATCTTATTTTTCTAGAGGTTGTTGCAAAAAACGGCGTCAAAATTCGACCTCTAGAGCACTTTCCTTTAGTATGTCTCCTCACGGAAAAGGACGTCTACCCGTGGCACTTTGGTAATGGCTCGGCAGCCTATTATAGGGGGGAGGGGTGTCGTGCTGCTGAAACTCGAGTTGCCCAAAGGCTTGCTGGGCGCAATGCCAGCAAGATGCACGTTGCCTTGCCATCCCCTAGGCACACTAGCAAGCACGTTGTGGTTGTGGTGTGCCGCCGGGGTCCCCCGCCCCGGGTCCAAGGTCGAGCACGTGCGTCTGGCTGCTGCGAACCCCGATCACCGAAGGACCAACAAGAAGGGAAACACGTCCGTGCACGGCCCACCTAGGCACCACCTAGGGAGCA
>NC_142442.1:52222500-52225000 GCF_059453495.1 Arachis ipaensis
CTGGGGGCGTTGCAGCGGAGGCAGGTCGCGTTGCAACGGATGCTGGGGTCGTTGCAACGGATGCTGCGCGCGTTGCAACGTTGGCTGGGGGCGTTGCAGCGGAGGCAGGTCGCGTTGCGACGTTGGCTGGGGACGTTGCAACGGAGGCAGGGCGCGTCGCAACGTTGGCTGGGGGCGTTGCAACGTTGGCTGGGGGCGTTGCAACGGAGGCAGGGTGCGTTGCAACGTTGGCCGGTGACGTTGCAACGGAGGCAGGTCGCTTTGCAACGGATGCTGGGATCGTTGCAACGGAAGCTGGGGGCATTGCAACGTTGGCTGGGGGCGTTGCAACGGATGCCGAGCGCGTTGCAACGTTGGCTGGTGACGTTGCAACGGAGGCAGGGCGCGTTGCAACGGATGCTGGTGACGTTGCAACGGAGGCAGGGCGCGTTGCAACGTTGGCTGGGGGCGTTGCAACGGAGGCAGGTCGCGTTGCCACGGTTGCTGGTGACGTTGCAACGGAGGCAGGGCGCGTTGCAACGTTGGCTGGGAGCGTTGCAACGGATGCTGGTGACGTTGCAACGGAGGCAGGGCGCGTTGCAACGTTGGCTGGGGGCGTCGCAACGGAGGCAGGTCGCGTTGCCACGGTTGCTGGTGACGTTGCAACGGAGGCAGGGCGCGTTGCAACGTTGGCTGGGCGCGTTGCAACGTTGGCTGGGGGCAGTGCAACGGATGCTAGGGTCGGTGCAACGTTGGCCGTGCGCGTTGCAACAGAGGCAGGGCGCGTTGCAACGGATGCTGGTGACGTTGCAACGGAGGCAGGGCGCGTTGCAACGTTGGCTGGGAGCGTTGCAACGGAGGCAGGGCGCGTTGCAACGTTGGCTGGGCGCGTTGCAACGGAGGCAGGGGACGGTGCAACGTTGGCTGGGCGCGTTGCAACGGAGGCAAGGTGCGTTGCAACGGATGCTGGGTTAGGTGCATCGTTGGCTGGTTTCGTTGCAACGGAGGCACCCGCCGTTGCAACGATGGCTCGGAGCGTTGCAACGGAGGAGCCAAATTTTCATATCTCATAATTGGCTCGTGCATTTTTTCTAAAATTTTGAGGGAACCTTGGTAATATTATGTGAAGGCTGCACAAAAAAATCCAGGTCAAAAATCGCACGTTTGCTCCGTTTTTCATTTTTTTTGAATTTCCGGCTTTCCGGGCGGTAAAAAAATCGGCAAAAAAAATCGGCACGGTGTAAATTCACCAAATTTGGGGGATGGAAAGATCTTATTTTTCTAGAGGTTGTTGCAAAAAACGGCGTCAAAATTCGACCTCTAGAGCACTTTCCTTGAGTATGTCTCCTCACGGAAAAGGACGTCTACCCGTGGCACTTTGGTAATGGCTCGGCAGCCTATTATAGGGGGGAGGGGTGTCGTGATGCTGAAACTCGAGTTGCCCAAAGGCTTGCTGGGCGCAATGCCAGCAAGATGCACGTTGCCTTGCCATCCCCTAGGCACACTAGCAAGCACGTTGTGGTTGTGGTGTGCCGCCGGGCTCCCCCGCCCCCCACGGAGGCACCCGCCGTTGCAACGATGGCTCGGAGCGTTGCAACGGAGGAGCCAAATTTTCATATCTCAGAATTGGCTCGTGCATTTTTCGTGAAATTTTGAGGGAACCTTGGTAATATTATGTGAAGGCTGCACAAAAAAATCCAGGTCAAAAATCGCAGGTTTGCTCCGTTTTTCATTTTTTTTGAATTTCCGGCATTCCGGGCGGTAAAAAAATCGTCAAAAAAAATCGGCACGGTGTAAATTCACCAAATTTGGAGGATGGAAAGATCTTATTTTTCTAGAGGTTGTTGCAAAAAAACGGCGTCAAAATTCGACCTCTAGAGCACTTTCCTTTAGTATGTCTCCTCACGGAAAAGGACGTCTACCCGTGGCACTTTGGTAATGGCTCGGCAGCCTATTATAGGGGGGAGGGGTGTCGTGATGCTGAAACTCGAGTTGCCCAAAGGCTTGCTGGGCGCAATGCCAGCAAGATGCACGTTGCCTTGCCATCCCCTAGGCACACTAGCAAGCACGTTGTGGTTGTGGTGTGCCGCCGGGCTCCCCCGCCCCCCACGGAGGCACCCGCCGTTGCAACGATGGCTCGGAGCGTTGCAACGGAGGAGCCAAATTTTCATATCTCAGAATTGGCTCGTGCATTTTTCGTGAAATTTTGAGGGAACCTTGGTAATATTATGTGAAGGCTGCACAAAAAAATCCAGGTCAAAAATCGCATGTTTGCTCCGTTTTTCATTTTTTTTTGAATTTCCGGCATTCCGGGCGGTAAAAAAATCGTCAAAAAAAATCGGCACGATGTAAATTCACCAAATTTGGAGGATGGAAAGATCTTATTTTTCTAGAGGTTGTTGCAAAAAACGGCGTCAAAATTCGACCTCTAGAGCACTTTCCTTTAGTATGTCTCCTCACGGAAAAGGACGTCTACCCGTGGCACTTTGGTAATGGCTCGGCAGCCTATTATAGGGGGGAG
>NC_142442.1:52235000-52237500 GCF_059453495.1 Arachis ipaensis
GATCTTATTTTTCTAGAGGTTGTTGCAAAAAACGGCGTCAAAATTCGACCTCTAGAGCACTTTCCTTGAGTATGTCTCCTCACGGAAAAGGACGTCTACCCGTGGCACTTTGGTAATGGCTCGGCAGCCTATTATAGGGGGGAGGGGTGTCGTGATGCTGAAACTCGAGTTGCCCAAAGGCTTGCTGGGCGCAATGCCAGCAAGATGCACGTTGCCTTGCCATCCCCTAGGCACACTAGCAAGCACGTTGTGGTTGTGGTGTGCCGCCGGGCTCCCCCGCCCCCCACGGAGGCACCCGCCGTTGCAACGATGGCTCGGAGCGTTGCAACGGAGGAGCCAAATTTTCATATCTCAGAATTGGCTCGTGCATTTTTCGTGAAATTTTGAGGGAACCTTGGTAATATTATGTGAAGGCTGCACAAAAAAATCCAGGTCAAAAATCGCACGTTTGCTCCGTTTTTCATTTTTTTTGAATTTCCGGCATTCCGGGCGGTAAAAAAATCGTCAAAAAAAATTGGCACGGTGTAAATTCACCAAATTTGGAGGATGGAAAGATCTTATTTTTCTAGAGGTTGTTGCAAAAAACGGCGTCAAAATTCGACCTCTAGAGCACTTTCCTTTAGTATGTCTCCTCACGGAAAAGGACGTCTACCCGTGGCACTTTGGTAATGGCTCGGCAGCCTATTATAGGGGGGAGGGGTGTCGTGATGCTGAAACTCGAGTTGCCCAAAGGCTTGCTGGGCGCAATGCCAGCAAGATGCACGTTGCCTTGCCATCCCCTAGGCACACTAGCAAGCACGTTGTGGTTGTGGTGTGCCGCCGGGCTCCCCCGCCCCCCACGGAGGCACCCGCCGTTGCAACGATGGCTCGGAGCGTTGCAACGGAGGAGCCAAATTTTCATATCTCAGAATTGGCTCGTGCATTTTTCGTGAAATTTTGAGGGAACCTTGGTAATATTATGTGAAGGCTGCACAAAAAAATCCAGGTCAAAAATCGCAGGTTTTCTCCGTTTTTCATTTTTTTTGAATTTCCGGCATTCCGGGCGGTAAAAAAATCGTCAAAAAAAATCGGCACGGTGTAAATTCACCAAATTTGGAGGATGGAAAGTTCTTATTTTTCTAGAGGTTGTTGCAAAAAACGGCGTCAAAATTCGACCTCTAGAGCACTTTCCTTTAGTATGTCTCCTCACGGAAAAGGACGTCTACCCGTGGCACTTTGGTAATGGCTCGGCAGCCTATTATAGGGGGGAGGGGAGTCGTGATGCTGAAACTCGAGTTGCCCAAAGGCTTGCTGGGCGCAATGCCAGCCAGATGCACGTTGCCTTGCCATCCCCTAGGCACACTAGCAAGCACGTTGTGGTTGTGGTGTGCCGCCGGGCTCCCCCGCCCCCCACGGAGGCACCCGCCGTTGCAACGATGGCTCGGAGCGTTGCAACGGAGGAGCCAAATTTTCATATCTCAGAATTGGCTCGTGCATTTTTCGTGAAATTTTGAGGGAACCTTGGTAATATTATGTGAAGGCTGCACAAAAAAATCCAGGTCAAAAATCGCAGGTTTGCTCCGTTTTTCATTTTTTTTGAATTTCCGGCATTCCGGGCGGTAAAAAAATCGTCAAAAAAAATCGGCACGGTGTAAATTCACCAAATTTGGAGGATTGAAAGATCTTATTTTTCTAGAGGTTGTTGCAAAAAACGGCGTCAAAATTCGACCTCTAGAGCACTTTCCTTTAGTATGTCTCCTCACGGAAAAGGACGTCTACCCGTGGCACTTTGGTAATGGCTCGGCAGCCTATTATAGGGGGGAGGGGTGTCGTGCTGCTGAAACTCGAGTTGCCCAAAGGCTTGCTGGGCGCAATGCCAGCAAGATGCACGTTGCCTTGCCATCCCCTAGGCACACTAGCAAGCACGTTGTGGTTGTGGTGTGCCGCCGGGGTCCCCCGCCCCGGGTCCAAGGTCGAGCACGTGCGTCTGGCTGCTGCGAACCCCGATCACCGAAGGACCAACAAGAAGGGAAACACGTCCGTGCACGGCCCACCTAGGCACCACCTAGGGAGCATGGCGTGGTGGAGTTGTGCCTTGGGCACACGCTCGGGGCAACACCTTGTGCTCGGCCCAGGACTAGGGGGATCATCCCAAGTCCGAGCACGACGTGGGATCGGCGGGCGGCCTGTGCGCCCCCGCGAGGGGCAACGCGGCTTGCGCAGCCCGACGCTTGGCCAGGCCTAGTGTGGCGCACGACGCGGATGATGGATATGCGTGCGGCAGCGGGTGTCGTGGGTAGGGGGCAACGCGACGTGCTCGTCCCAGCACTTTGAGGGGGCACGTTGCGGAAGACGGTTACCTGTTCGTGTCCACTCCCGAGGGGCAACGTGTCGTGCTCGCCCTACGTCTAGGGTCGACGTACGACGGTGCCCGATGCGGTGTGGGTTGGGCGTGTTGCTTAAGACGGTGCGGCTGTTCGGCTATCGCCCGAAGCACCTCACGCATCTGGCTGTCCCTTGA
>NC_142442.1:52245000-52247500 GCF_059453495.1 Arachis ipaensis
GACCAGGCATAGTGACTGGTCAGTTGCAGGGGACGGACCCGACGCTATGCGCGCTGCAACGGATGCTGGTGACGTTGCAACGGAAGCTGGGGGCGTTGCAGCGGAAGCTGGGGGCGTTGCAGCGGAGGCAGGTCGCGTTGCAACGGATGCTGGGGTCGTTGCAACGGATGCTGCGCGCGTTGCAACGTTGGCTGGGGGCGTTGCAGCGGAGGCAGGTCGCGTTGCGACGTTGGCTGGGGGCGTTGCAACGGATGCTGGGGACGTTGCAACGGAGGCAGGGCGCGTCGCAACGTTGGCTGGGGGCGTTGCAACGTTGGCTGGGGGCGTTGCAACGGAGGCAGGGTGCGTTGCAACGTTGGCCGGTGACGTTGCAACGGAGGCAGGTCGCTTTGCAACGGATGCTGGGATCGTTGCAACGGAAGCTGGGGGCATTGCAACGTTGGCTGGGGGCGTTGCAACGGATGCCGAGCGCGTTGCAACGTTGGCTGGTGACGTTGCAACGGAGGCAGGGCGCGTTGCAACGGATGCTGGTGACGTTGCAACGGAGGCAGGGCGCGTTGCAACGTTGGCTGGGGGCGTTGCAACGGAGGCAGGTCGCGTTGCCACGGTTGCTGGTGACGTTGCAACGGAGGCAGGGCGCGTTGCAACGTTGGCTGGGAGCGTTGCAACGGATGCTGGTGACGTTGCAACGGAGGCAGGGCGCGTTGCAACGTTGGCTGGGGGCGTCGCAACGGAGGCAGGTCGCGTTGCCACGGTTGCTGGTGACGTTGCAACGGAGGCAGGGCGCGTTGCAACGTTGGCTGGGCGCGTTGCAACGTTGGCTGGGGGCAGTGCAACGGATGCTAGGGTCGGTGCAACGTTGGCCGTGCGCGTTGCAACAGAGGCAGGGCGCGTTGCAACGGATGCTGGTGACGTTGCAACGGAGGCAGGGCGCGTTGCAACGTTGGCTGGGAGCGTTGCAACGGAGGCAGGGCGCGTTGCAACGTTGGCTGGGCGCGTTGCAACGGAGGCAGGGGACGGTGCAACGTTGGCTGGGCGCGTTGCAACGGAGGCAAGGTGCGTTGCAACGGATGCTGGGTTAGGTGCATCGTTGGCTGGTTTCGTTGCAACGGAGGCACCCGCCGTTGCAACGATGGCTCGGAGCGTTGCAACGGAGGAGCCAAATTTTCATATCTCATAATTAGCTCGTGCATTTTTTCTAAAATTTTGAGGGAACCTTGGTAATATTATGTGAAGGCTGCACAAAAAAATCCAGGTCAAAAATCGCACGTTTGCTCCGTTTTTCATTTTTTTTGAATTTCCGGCTTTCCGGGCGGTAAAAAAATCGGCAAAAAAAATCGGCACGGTGTAAATTCACCAAATTTGGGGGATGGAAAGATCTTATTTTTCTAGAGGTTGTTGCAAAAAACGGCGTCAAAATTCGACCTCTAGAGCACTTTCCTTGAGTATGTCTCCTCACGGAAAAGGACGTCTACCCGTGGCACTTTGGTAATGGCTCGGCAGCCTATTATAGGGGGGAGGGGTGTCGTGATGCTGAAACTCGAGTTGCCCAAAGGCTTGCTGGGCGCAATGCCAGCAAGATGCACGTTGCCTTGCCATCCCCTAGGCACACTAGCAAGCACGTTGTGGTTGTGGTGTGCCGCCGGGCTCCCCCGCCCCCCACGGAGGCACCCGCCGTTGCAACGATGGCTCGGAGCGTTGCAACGGAGGAGCCAAATTTTCATATCTCAGAATTGGCTCGTGCATTTTTCGTGAAATTTTGAGGGAACCTTGGTAATATTATGTGAAGGCTGCACAAAAAAATCCAGGTCAAAAATCGCAGGTTTGCTCCGTTTTTCATTTTTTTTGAATTTCCGGCATTCCGGGCGGTAAAAAAATCGTCAAAAAAAATCGGCACGGTGTAAATTCACCAAATTTGGAGGATGGAAAGATCTTATTTTTTTAGAGGTTGTTGCAAAAAACGGCGTCAAAATTCGACCTCTAGAGCACTTTCCTTTAGTATGTCTCCTCACGGAAAGGGACGTCTACCCGTGGCACTTTGGTAATGGCTCGGCAGCCTATTATAGGGGGGAGGGGTGTCGTGATGCTGAAACTCGAGTTGCCCAAAGGCTTGCTGGGCGCAATGCCAGCAAGATGCACGTTGCCTTGCCATCCCCTAGGCACACTAGCAAGCACGTTGTGGTTGTGGTGTGCCGCCGGGCTCCCCCGCCCCCCACGGAGGCACCCGCCGTTGCAACGATGGCTCGGAGCGTTGCAACGGAGGAGCCAAATTTTCATATCTCAGAATTGGCTCGTGCATTTTTCGTGAAATTTTGAGGGAACCTTGGTAATATTATGTGAAGGCTGCACAAAAAAATCCAGGTCAAAAATCGCATGTTTGCTCCGTTTTTCATTTTTTTTGAATTTCCGGCATTCCGGGCGGTAAAAAAATCGTCAAAAAAAATCGGCAGGGTGTAAATTCACCAAATTTGGAGGATGGAAAGATCTTATTTTTCTAGAG
>NC_142442.1:52267500-52270000 GCF_059453495.1 Arachis ipaensis
AGGGCGCGTTGCAACGTTGGCTGGGGGCGTTGCAACGGATGCTGGGGACGGTGCAACGTTGGCTGGGCACGTTGCAACGGAGGCAGGGTGCGTTGCAACGGATGCTGGGTTAGGTGCATCGTTGGCTGGTTTCGTTGCAACGGAGGCACCCGCCGTTGCAACGATGGCTCGGAGCGTTGCAACGGAGGAGCCAAATTTTCATATCTCATAATTGGCTCGTGCATTTTTTCTAAAATTTTGAGGGAACCTTGGTAATATTATGTGAAGGCTGCACAAAAAAATCCAGGTCAAAAATCGCACGTTTGCTCCGTTTTTCATTTTTTTAGAATTTCTGGCTTTCCGGGCGGTAAAAAAATCGGCAAAAAAAATCGGCACGGTGTAAATTCACCAAATTTGGGGGATGGAAAGATCTTATTTTTCTAGAGGTTGTTGCAAAAAACGGCGTCAAAATTCGACCTCTAGAGCACTTTCCTTGAGTATGTCTCCTCACGGAAAAGGACGTCTACCCGTGGCACTTTGGTAATGGCTCGGCAGCCTATTATAGGGGGGAGGGGTGTCGTGATGCTGAAACTCGAGTTGCCCAAAGGCTTGCTGGGCGCAATGCCAGCAAGATGCACGTTGCCTTGCCATCCCCTAGGCACACTAGCAAGCACGTTGTGGTTGTGGTGTGCCGCCGGGCTCCCCCGCCCCCCACGGAGGCACCCGCCGTTGCAACGATGGCTCGGAGCGTTGCAACGGAGGAGCCAAATTTTCATATCTCAGAATTGGCTCGTGCATTTTTCGTGAAATTTTGAGGGAACCTTGGTAATATTATGTGAAGGCTGCACAAAAAAATCCAGGTCAAAAATCGCATGTTTGCTCCGTTTTTCATTTTTTTTGAATTTCCGGCATTCCGGGCGGTAAAAAAATCGTCAAAAAAAATCGGCACGGTGTAAATTCACCAGATTTGGAGGATGGAAAGATCTTATTTTTCTAGAGGTTGTTGCAAAAAACGGCGTCAAAATTCGACCTCTAGAGCACTTTCCTTTAGTATGTCTCCTCACGGAAAAGGACGTCTACCCGTGGCACTTTGGTAATGGCTCGGCAGCCTATTATAGGGGGAGGGGTGTCGTGATGCTGAAACTCGAGTTGCCCAAAGGCTTGCTGGGCGCAATGCCAGCAAGATGCACGTTGCCTTGCCATCCCCTAGGCACACTAGCAAGCACGTTGTGGTTGTGGTGTGCCGCTGGGCTCCCCCGCCCCCCACGGAGGCACCCGCCGTTGCAACGATGGCTCGGAGCGTTGCAACGGAGGAGCCAAATTTTCATATCTCAGAATTGGCTCGTGCATTTTTCGTGAAATTTTGAGGGAACCTTGGTAATATTATGTGAAGGCTGCACAAAAAAATCCAGGTCAAAAATCGCAG
The DNA here is from genome assembly GCF_059453495.1 of Arachis ipaensis. Taxonomy (NCBI): domain Eukaryota; kingdom Viridiplantae; phylum Streptophyta; class Magnoliopsida; order Fabales; family Fabaceae; genus Arachis; species Arachis ipaensis. Next base: position 52,268,906 of record NC_142442.1, read on the forward strand.
GTTTTCTCCGTTTTTCATTTTTTTTGAATTTCCGGCATTCCGGGCGGTAAAAAAATCGTCAAAAAAAATCGGCACGGTGTAAATTCACCAAATTTGGAGGATGGAAAGTTCTTATTTTTCTAGAGGTTGTTGCAAAAAACGGCGTCAAAATTCGACCTCTAGAGCACTTTCCTTTAGTATGTCTCCTCACGGAAAAGGACGTCTACCCGTGGCACTTTGGTAATGGCTCGGCAGCCTATTATAGGGGGGAGGGGAGTCGTGATGCTGAAACTCGAGTTGCCCAAAGGCTTGCTGGGCGCAATGCCAGCCAGATGCACGTTGCCTTGCCATCCCCTAGGCACACTAGCAAGCACGTTGTGGTTGTGGTGTGCCGCCGGGCTCCCCCGCCCCCCACGGAGGCACCCGCCGTTGCAACGATGGCTCGGAGCGTTGCAACGGAGGAGCCAAATTTTCATATCTCAGAATTGGCTCGTGCATTTTTCGTGAAATTTTGAGGGAACCTTGGTAATATTATGTGAAGGCTGCACAAAAAAATCCAGGTCAAAAATCGCAGGTTTGCTCCGTTTTTCATTTTTTTTGAATTTCCGGCATTCCGGGCGGTAAAAAAATCGTCAAAAAAAATCGGCACGGTGTAAATTCACCAAATTTGGAGGATGGAAAGATCTTATTTTTCTAGAGGTTGTTGCAAAAAACGGCGTCAAAATTCGACCTCTAGAGCACTTTCCTTTAGTATGTCTCCTCACGGAAAAGGACGTCTACCCGTGGCACTTTGGTAATGGCTCGGCAGCCTATTATAGGGGGGAGGGGTGTCGTGCTGCTGAAACTCGAGTTGCCCAAAGGCTTGCTGGGCGCAATGCCAGCAAGATGCACGTTGCCTTGCCATCCCCTAGGCACACTAGCAAGCACGTTGTGGTTGTGGTGTGCCGCCGGGGTCCCCCGCCCCGGGTCCAAGGTCGAGCACGTGCGTCTGGCTGCTGCGAACCCCGATCACCGAAGGACCAACAAGAAGGGAAACACGTCCGTGCACGGCCCACCTAGGCACCACCTAGGGAGCATGGCGTGGTGGAGTTGTGCCTTGGGCACACGCTCGGGGCA
>NC_142442.1:52277500-52280000 GCF_059453495.1 Arachis ipaensis
AGGTCGCGTTGCGACGTTGGCTGGGGGCGTTGCAACGGAGGCAGGTCGCTTTGCAACGGATGCTGGGATCGTTGCAACGGAAGCTGGGGGCATTGCAACGTTGGCTGGGGGCGTTGCAACGGATGCCGAGCGCGTTGCAACGTTGGCTGGTGACGTTGCAACGGAGGCAGGGCGCGTTGCAACGGATGCTGGTGACGTTGCAACGGAGGCAGGGCGCGTTGCAACGTTGGCTGGGGGCGTTGCAACGGAGGCAGGTCGCGTTGCCACGGTTGCTGGTGACGTTGCAACGGAGGCAGGGCGCGTTGCAACGTTGGCTGGGAGCGTTGCAACGGATGCTGGTGACGTTGCAACGGAGGCAGGGCGCGTTGCAACGTTGGCTGGGGGCGTCGCAACGGAGGCAGGTCGCGTTGCCACGGTTGCTGGTGACGTTGCAACGGAGGCAGGGCGCGTTGCAACGTTGGCTGGGGGCGTTGCAACGTTGGCTGGGGGCAGTGCAACGGATGCTGGGGTCGGTGCAACGTTGGCCGTGCGCGTTGCAACAGAGGCAGGGCGCGTTGCAACGGATGCTGGTGACGTTGCAACGGAGGCAGGGCGCGTTGCAACGTTGGCTGGGAGCGTTGCAACGGAGGCAGGGCGCGTTGCAACGTTGGCTGGGGGCGTTGCAACGGATGCTGGGGACGGTGCAACGTTGGCTGGGCGCGTTGCAACGGAGGCAGGGTGCGTTGCAACGGATGCTGGGTTAGGTGCATCGTTGGCTGGTTTCGTTGCAACGGAGGCACCCGCCGTTGCAACGATGGCTCGGAGCGTTGCAACGGAGGAGCCAAATTTTCATATCTCATAATTGGCTCGTGCATTTTTTCTAAAATTTTGAGGGAACCTTGGTAATATTATGTGAAGGCTGCACAAAAAAATCCAGGTCAAAAATCGCACGTTTGCTCCGTTTTTCATTTTTTTTGAATTTCCGGCTTTCCGGGCGGTAAAAAAATCGGCAAAAAAAATCGGCACGGTGTAAATTCACCAAATTTGGGGGATGGAAAGATCTTATTTTTCTAGAGGTTGTTGCAAAAAACGGCGTCAAAATTCGACCTCTAGAGCACTTTCCTTGAGTATGTCTCCTCACGGAAAAGGACGTCTACCCGTGGCACCTTGGTAATGGCTCGGCAGCCTATTATAGGGGGGAGGGGTGTCGTGATGCTGAAACTCGAGTTGCCCAAAGGCTTGCTGGGCGCAATGCCAGCAAGATGCACGTTGCCTTGCCATCCCCTAGGCACACTAGCAAGCACGTTGTGGTTGTGGTGTGCCGCCGAGCTCCCCCGCCCCCTACGGAGGCACCCGCCGTTGCAACGATGGCTCGGAGCGTTGCAACGGAGGAGCCAAATTTTCATATCTCAGAATTGGCTCGTGCATTTTTCGTGAAATTTTGAGGGAACCTTGGTAATATTATGTGAAGGCTGCACAAAAAAATCCAGGTCAAAAATCGCAGGTTTTCTCCGTTTTTCATTTTTTTTGAATTTCCGGCATTCCGGGCGGTAAAAAAATCGTCAAGAAAAATCGGCACGGTGTAAATTCACCAAATTTGGAGGATGGAAAGTTCTTATTTTTCTAGAGGTTGTTGCAAAAAACGGCGTCAAAATTCGACCTCTAGAGCACTTTCCTTTAGTATGTCTCCTCACGGAAAAGGACGTCTACCCGTGGCACTTTGGTAATGGCTCGGCAGCCTATTATAGGGGGGAGGGGAGTCGTGATGCTGAAACTCGAGTTGCCCAAAGGCTTGCTGGGCGCAATGCCAGCCAGATGCACGTTGCCTTGCCATCCCCTAGGCACACTAGCAAGCACGTTGTGGTTGTGGTGTGCCGCCGGGCTCCCCCGCCCCCCACGGAGGCACCCGCCGTTGCAACGATGGCTCGGAGCGTTGCAACGGAGGAGCCAAATTTTCATATCTCAGAATTGGCTCGTGCATTTTTCGTGAAATTTTGAGGGAACCTTGGTAATATTATGTGAAGGCTGCACAAAAAAATCCAGGTCAAAAATCGCAGGTTTGCTCCGTTTTTCATTTTTTTTGAATTTCCGGCATTCCGGGCGGTAAAAAAATCGTCAAAAAAAATCGGCACGGTGTAAATTCACCAAATTTGGAGGATGGAAAGATCTTATTTTTCTAGAGGTTGTTGCAAAAAACGGCGTCAAAATTCGACCTCTAGAGCACTTTCCTTTAGTATGTCTCCTCACGGAAAAGGACGTCTACCCGTGGCACTTTGGTAATGGCTCGGCAGCCTATTATAGGGGGGAGGGGTGTCGTGCTGCTGAAACTCGAGTTGCCCAAAGGCTTGCTGGGCGCAATGCCAGCAAGATGCACGTTGCCTTGCCATCCCCTAGGCACACTAGCAAGCACGTTGTGGTTGTGGTGTGCCGCCGGGGTCCCCCGCCCCGGGTCCAAGGTCGAGCACGTGCGTCTGGCTGCTGCGAACCCCGATCACCGAAGGACCAACAAGAAGGGAAACAC
>NC_142442.1:52300000-52302500 GCF_059453495.1 Arachis ipaensis
TGGGGGCATTGCAACGTTGGCTGGGGGCGTTGCAACGGATGCCGAGCGCGTTGCAACGTTGGCTGGTGACGTTGCAACGGAGGCAGGGCGCGTTGCAACGGATGCTGGTGACGTTGCAACGGAGGCAGGGCGCGTTGCAACGTTGGCTGGGGGCGTTGCAACGGAGGCAGGTCGCGTTGCCACGGTTGCTGGTGACGTTGCAACGGAGGCAGGGCACGTTGCAACGTTGGCTGGGAGCGTTGCAACGGATGCTGGTGACGTTGCAACGGAGGCAGGGCGCGTTGCAACGTTGGCTGGGGGCGTCGCAACGGAGGCAGGTCGCGTTGCCACGGTTGCTGGTGACGTTGCAACGGAGGCAGGGCGCGTTGCAACGTTGGCTGGGGGCGTTGCAACGTTGGCTGGGGGCAGTGCAACGGATGCTGGGGTCGGTGCAACGTTGGCCGTGCGCGTTGCAACAGAGGCAGGGCGCGTTGCAACGGATGCTGGTGACGTTGCAACGGAGGCAGGGCGCGTTGCAACGTTGGCTGGGAGCGTTGCAACGGAGGCAGGGCGCGTTGCAACGTTGGCTGGGGGCGTTGCAACGGATGCTGGGGACGGTGCAACGTTGGCTGGGCGCGTTGCAACGGAGGCAGGGTGCGTTGCAACGGATGCTGGGTTAGGTGCATCGTTGGCTGGTTTCGTTGCAACGGAGGCACCCGCCGTTGCAACGATGGCTCGGAGCGTTGCAACGGAGGAGCCAAATTTTCATATCTCATAATTGGCTCGTGCATTTTTTCTAAAATTTTGAGGGAACCTTGGTAATATTATGTGAAGGCTGCACAAAAAAATCCAGGTCAAAAATCGCACGTTTGCTCCGTTTTTCATTTTTTTTGAATTTCCGGCTTTCCGGGCGGTAAAAAAATCGGCAAAAAAAATCGGCACGGTGTAAATTCACCAAATTTGGGGGATGGAAAGATCTTATTTTTCTAGAGGTTGTTGCAAAAAACGGCGTCAAAATTCGACCTCTAGAGCACTTTCCTTGAGTATGTCTCCTCACGGAAAAGGACGTCTACCCGTGGCACTTTGGTAATGGCTCGGCAGCCTATTATAGGGGGGAGGGGTGTCGTGATGCTGAAACTCGAGTTGCCCAAAGGCTTGCTGGGCGCAATGCCAGCAAGATGCACGTTGCCTTGCCATCCCCTAGGCACACTAGCAAGCACGTTGTGGTTGTGGTGTGCCGCCGGGCTCCCCCGCCCCCCACGGAGGCACCCGCCGTTGCAACGATGGCTCGGAGCGTTGCAACGGAGGAGCCAAATTTTCATATCTCAGAATTGGCTCGTGCATTTTTCGTGAAATTTTGAGGGAACCTTGGTAATATTATGTGAAGGCTGCACAAAAAAATCCAGGTCAAAAATCGCACGTTTGCTCCGTTTTTCATTTTTTTTGAATTTCCGGCATTCCGGGCGGTAAAAAAATCGTCAAAAAAAATCGGCACGGTGTAAATTCACCAAATTTGGAGGATGGAAAGATCTTATTTTTCTAGAGGTTGTTGCAAAAAACGGCGTCAAAATTCGACCTCTAGAGCACTTTCCTTTAGTATGTCTCCTCACGGAAAAGGACGTCTACCCGTGGCACTTTGGTAATGGCTCGGCAGCCTATTATAGGGGGGAGGGGTGTCGTGATGCTGAAACTCGAGTTGCCCAAAGGCTTGCTGGGCGCAATGCCAGCAAGATGCACGTTGCCTTGCCATCCCCTAGGCACACTAGCAAGCACGTTGTGGTTGTGGTGTGCCGCCGGGCTCCCCCGCCCCCCACGGAGGCACCCGCCGTTGCAACGATGGCTCGGAGCGTTGCAACGGAGGAGCCAAATTTTCATATCTCAGAATTGGCTCGTGCATTTTTCGTGAAATTTTGAGGGAACCTTGGTAATATTATGTGAAGGCTGCACAAAAAAATCCAGGTCAAAAATCGCAGGTTTTCTCCGTTTTTCATTTTTTTTGAATTTCCGGCATTCCGGGCGGTAAAAAAATCGTCAAAAAAAATCGGCACGGTGTAAATTCACCAAATTTGGAGGATGGAAAGTTCTTATTTTTCTAGAGGTTGTTGCAAAAAACGGCGTCAAAATTCGACCTCTAGAGCACTTTCCTTTAGTATGTCTCCTCACGGAAAAGGACGTCTACCCGTGGCACTTTGGTAATGGCTCGGCAGCCTATTATAGGGGGGAGGGGAGTCGTGATGCTGAAACTCGAGTTGCCCAAAGGCTTGCTGGGCGCAATGCCAGCCAGATGCACGTTGCCTTGCCATCCCCTAGGCACACTAGCAAGCACGTTGTGGTTGTGGTGTGCCGCCGGGCTCCCCCGCCCCCCACGGAGGCACCCGCCGTTGCAACGATGGCTCGGAGCGTTGCAACGGAGGAGCCAAATTTTCATATCTCAGAATTGGCTCGTGCATTTTTCGTGAAATTTTGAGGGAACCTTGGTAATATTATGTGAAGGCTGCACAAAAAAATCCAGGTCAAAAAT
>NC_142442.1:52322500-52325000 GCF_059453495.1 Arachis ipaensis
TGGGGGCATTGCAACGTTGGCTGGGGGCGTTGCAACGGATGCCGAGCGTGTTGCAACGTTGGCTGGTGACGTTGCAACGGAGGCAGGGCGCGTTGCAACGGATGCTGGTGACGTTGCAACGGAGGCAGGGCGCGTTGCAACGTTGGCTGGGGGCGTTGCAACGGAGGCAGGTCGCGTTGCCACGGTTGCTGGTGACGTTGCAACGGAGGCAGGGCGCGTTGCAACGTTGGCTGGGAGCGTTGCAACGGATGCTGGTGACGTTGCAACGGAGGCAGGGCGCGTTGCAACGTTGGCTGGGGGCGTCGCAACGGAGGCAGGTCGCGTTGCCACGGTTGCTGGTGACGTTGCAACGGAGGCAGGGCGCGTTGCAACGTTGGCTGGGGGCGTTGCAACGTTGGCTGGGGGCAGTGCAACGGATGCTGGGGTTGGTGCAACGTTGGCCGTGCGCGTTGCAACAGAGGCAGGGCGCGTTGCAACGTTGGCTGGGAGCGTTGCAACGGAGGCAGGGCGCGTTGCAACGTTGGCTGGGGGCGTTGCAACGGATGCTGGGGACGGTGCAACGTTGGCTGGGCGCGTTGCAACGGAGGCAGGGTGCGTTGCAACGGATGCTGGGTTAGGTGCATCGTTGGCTGGTTTCGTTGCAACGGAGGCACCCGCCGTTGCAACGATGGCTCGGAGCGTTGCAACGGAGGAGCCAAATTTTCATATCTCATAATTGGCTCGTGCATTTTTTCTAAAATTTTGAGGGAACCTTGGTAATATTATGTGAAGGCTGCACAAAAAAATCCAGGTCAAAAATCGCACGTTTGCTCCGTTTTTCATTTTTTTTGAATTTCCGGCTTTCCGGGCGGTAAAAAAATCGGCAAAAAAAATCGGCACGGTGTAAATTCACCAAATTTGGGGGATGGAAAGATCTTATTTTTCTAGAGGTTGTTGCAAAAAACGGCGTCAAAATTCGACCTCTAGAGCACTTTCCTTGAGTATGTCTCCTCACGGAAAAGGACGTCTACCCGTGGCACTTTGGTAATGGCTCGGCAGCCTATTATAGGGGGGAGGGGTGTCGTGATGCTGAAACTCGAGTTGCCCAAAGGCTTGCTGGGCGCAATGCCAGCAAGATGCACGTTGCCTTGCCATCCCCTAGGCACACTAGCAAGCACGTTGTGGTTGTGGTGTGCCGCCAGGCTCCCCCGCCCCCCACGGAGGCACCCGCCGTTGCAACGATGGCTCGGAGCGTTGCAACAGAGGAGCCAAATTTTCATATCTCAGAATTGGCTCGTGCATTTTTCGTGAAATTTTGAGGGAACCTTGGTAATATTATGTGAAGGCTGCACAAAAAAATCCAGGTCAAAAATCGCACGTTTGCTCCGTTTTTCATTTTTTTTGAATTTCCGGCATTCCGGGCGGTAAAAAAATCGTCAAAAAAAATCGGCACGGTGTAAATTCACCAAATTTGGAGGATGGAAAGATCTTATTTTTCTAGAGGTTGTTGCAAAAAACGGCGTCAAAATTCGACCTCTAGAGCACTTTCCTTTAGTATGTCTCCTCACGGAAAAGGACGTCTACCCGTGGCACTTTGGTAATGGCTCGGCAGCCTATTATAGGGGGGAGGGGTGTCGTGATGCTGAAACTCGAGTTGCCCAAAGGCTTGCTGGGCGCAATGCCAGCAAGATGCACGTTGCCTTGCCATCCCCTAGGCACACTAGCAAGCACGTTGTGGTTGTGGTGTGCCGCCGGGCTCCCCCGCCCCCCACGGAGGCACCCGCCGTTGCAACGATGGCTCGGAGCGTTGCAACGGAGGAGCCAAATTTTCATATCTCAGAATTGGCTCGTGCATTTTTCGTGAAATTTTGAGGGAACCTTGGTAATATTATGTGAAGGCTGCACAAAAAAATCCAGGTCAAAAATCGCAGGTTTTCTCCGTTTTTCATTTTTTTTGAATTTCCGGCATTCCGGGCGGTAAAAAAATCGTCAAAAAAAATCGGCACGGTGTAAATTCACCAAATTTGGAGGATGGAAAGTTCTTATTTTTCTAGAGGTTGTTGCAAAAAACGGCGTCAAAATTCGACCTCTAGAGCACTTTCCTTTAGTATGTCTCCTCACGGAAAAGGACGTCTACCCGTGGCACTTTGGTAATGGCTCGGCAGCCTATTATAGGGGGGAGGGGAGTCGTGATGCTGAAACTCGAGTTGCCCAAAGGCTTGCTGGGCGCAATGCCAGCCAGATGCACGTTGCCTTGCCATCCCCTAGGCACACTAGCAAGCACGTTGTGGTTGTGGTGTGCCGCCGGGCTCCCCCGCCCCCCACGGAGGCACCCGCCGTTGCAACGATGGCTCGGAGCGTTGCAACGGAGGAGCCAAATTTTCATATCTCAGAATTGGCTCGTGCATTTTTCGTGAAATTTTGAGGGAACCTTGGTAATATTATGTGAAGGCTGCACAAAAAAATCCAGGTCAAAAATCGCAGGTTTGCTCCGTTTTTCATTTTTTTTGAATTTCCGGCA
>NC_142442.1:52335000-52337500 GCF_059453495.1 Arachis ipaensis
CCTTGCCATCCCCTAGGCACACTAGCAAGCACGTTGTGGTTGTGGTGTGCCGCCGGGCTCCCCCGCCCCCCACGGAGGCACCCGCCGTTGCAACGATGGCTCGGAGCGTTGCAACGGAGGAGCCAAATTTTCATATCTCAGAATTGGCTCGTGCATTTTTCGTGAAATTTTGAGGGAACCTTGGTAATATTATGTGAAGGCTGCACAAAAAAATCCAGGTCAAAAATCGCAGGTTTGCTCCGTTTTTCATTTTTTTTGAATTTCCGGCATTCCGGGCGGTAAAAAAATCGTCAAAAAAAATCGGCACGGTGTAAATTCACCAAATTTGGAGGATGGAAAGATCTTATTTTTCTAGAGGTTGTTGCAAAAAACGGCGTCAAAATTCGACCTCTAGAGCACTTTCCTTTAGTATGTCTCCTCACGGAAAAGGACGTCTACCCGTGGCACTTTGGTAATGGCTCGGCAGCCTATTATAGGGGGGAGGGGTGTCGTGATGCTGAAACTCGAGTTGCCCAAAGGCTTGCTGGGCGCAATGCCAGCAAGATGCACGTTGCCTTGCCATCCCCTAGGCACACTAGCAAGCACGTTGTGGTTGTGGTGTGCCGCCGGGCTCCCCCGCCCCCCACGGAGGCACCCGCCGTTGCAACGATGGCTCGGAGCGTTGCAACGGAGGAGCCAAATTTTCATATCTCAGAATTGGCTCGTGCATTTTTCGTGAAATTTTGAGGGAACCTTGGTAATATTATGTGAAGGCTGCACAAAAAAATCCAGGTCAAAAATCGCAGGTTTGCTCCGTTTTTCATTTTTTTTGAATTTCCGGCATTCCGGGCGGTAAAAAAATCGTCAAAAAAAATCGGCACGGTGTAAATTCACCAAATTTGGAGGATGGAAAGATCTTATTTTTCTAGAGGTTGTTGCAAAAAACGGCGTCAAAATTCGACCTCTAGAGCACTTTCCTTTAGTATGTCTCCTCACGGAAAAGGACGTCTACCCGTGGCACTTTGGTAATGGCTCGGCAGCCTATTATAGGGGGGAGGGGTGTCGTGATGCTGAAACTCGAGTTGCCCAAAGGCTTGCTGGGCGCAATGCCAGCAAGATGCACGTTGCCTTGCCATCCCCTAGGCACACTAGCAAGCACGTTGTGGTTGTGGTGTGCCGCCGGGCTCCCCCGCCCCCCACGGAGGCACCCGCCGTTGCAACGATGGCTCGGAGCGTTGCAACGGAGGAGCCAAATTTTCATATCTCAGAATTGGCTCGTGCATTTTTCGTGAAATTTTGAGGGAACCTTGGTAATATTATGTGAAGGCTGCACAAAAAAATCCAGGTCAAAAATCGCATGTTTGCTCCGTTTTTCATTTTTTTTGAATTTCCGGCATTCCGGGCGGTAAAAAAATCGTCAAAAAAAATCGGCACGGTGTAAATTCACCAAATTTGGAGGATGGAAAGATCTTATTTTTCTAGAGGTTGTTGCAAAAAACGGCGTCAAAATTCGACCTCTAGAGCACTTTCCTTGAGTATGTCTCCTCACGGAAAAGGACGTCTACCCGTGGCACTTTGGTAATGGCTCGGCAGCCTATTATAGGGGGAGGGGTGTCGTGATGCTGAAACTCGAGTTGCCCAAAGGCTTGCTGGGCGCAATGCCAGCAAGATGCACGTTGCCTTGCCATCCCCTAGGCACACTAGCAAGCACGTTGTGGTTGTGGTGTGCCGCCGGGCTCCCCCGCCCCCCACGGAGGCACCCGCCGTTGCAACGATGGCTCGGAGCGTTGCAACGGAGGAGCCAAATTTTCATATCTCAGAATTGGCTCGTGCATTTTTCGTGAAATTTTGAGGGAACCTTGGTAATATTATGTGAAGGCTGCACAAAAAAATCCAGGTCAAAAATCGCATGTTTGCTCCGTTTTTCATTTTTTTTGAATTTCCGGCATTCCGGGCGGTAAAAAAATCGTCAAAAAAAATCGGCACGGTGTAAATTCACCAAATTTGGAGGATGGAAAGATCTTATTTTTCTAGAGGTTGTTGCAAAAAACGGCGTCAAAATTCGACCTCTAGAGCACTTTCCTTTAGTATGTCTCCTCACGGAAAAGGACGTCTACCCGTGGCACTTTGGTAATGGCTCGGCAGCCTATTATAGGGGGGAGGGGTGTCGTGCTGCTGAAACTCGAGTTGCCCAAAGGCTTGCTGGGCGCAATGCCAGCAAGATGCACGTTGCCTTGCCATCCCCTAGGCACACTAGCAAGCACGTTGTGGTTGTGGTGTGCCGCCGGGGTCCCCCGCCCCGGGTCCAAGGTCGAGCACGTGCGTCTGGCTGCTGCGAACCCCGATCACCGAAGGACCAACAAGAAGGGAAACACGTCCGTGCACGGCCCACCTAGGCACCACCTAGGGAGCATGGCGTGGTGGAGTTGTGCCTTGGGCACACGCTCGGGGCAACACCTTGTGCTCGGCCCAGGACTAGGGGGATCATCCCAAGTCCGAGCACGACGTGGGATCGGCGGGC
>NC_142442.1:52357500-52360000 GCF_059453495.1 Arachis ipaensis
GCGTTGCAACGGAGGCAGGGTGCGTTGCAACGGATGCTGGGTTAGGTGCATCGTTGGCTGGTTTCGTTGCAACGGAGGCACCCGCCGTTGCAACGATGGCTCGGAGCGTTGCAACGGAGGAGCCAAATTTTCATATCTCATAATTGGCTCGTGCATTTTTTCTAAAATTTTGAGGGAACCTTGGTAATATTATGTGAAGGCTGCACAAAAAAATCCAGGTCAAAAATCGCACGTTTGCTCCGTTTTTCATTTTTTTTGAATTTCCGGCTTTCCGGGCGGTAAAAAAATCGGCAAAAAAAATCGGCACGGTGTAAATTCACCAAATTTGGGGGATGGAAAGATCTTATTTTTCTAGAGGTTGTTGCAAAAAACGGCGTCAAAATTCGACCTCTAGAGCACTTTCCTTGAGTATGTCTCCTCACGGAAAAGGACGTCTACCCGTGGCACTTTGGTAATGGCTCGGCAGCCTATTATAGGGGGGAGGGGTGTCGTGATGCTGAAACTCGAGTTGCCCAAAGGCTTGCTGGGCGCAATGCCAGCAAGATGCACGTTGCCTTGCCATCCCCTAGGCACACTAGCAAGCACGTTGTGGTTGTGGTGTGCCGCCGGGCTCCCCCGCCCCCCACGGAGGCACCCGCCGTTGCAACGATGGCTCGGAGCGTTGCAACGGAGGAGCCAAATTTTCATATCTCAGAATTGGCTCGTGCATTTTTCGTGAAATTTTGAGGGAACCTTGGTAATATTATGTGAAGGCTGCACAAAAAAATCCAGGTCAAAAATCGCATGTTTGCTCCGTTTTTCATTTTTTTTGAATTTCCGGCATTCCGGGCGGTAAAAAAATCGTCAAAAAAAATCGGCACGGTGTAAATTCACCAAATTTGGAGGATGGAAAGATCTTATTTTTCTAGAGGTTGTTGCAAAAAACGGCGTCAAAATTCGACCTCTAGAGCACTTTCCTTGAGTATGTCTCCTCACGGAAAAGGACGTCTACCCGTGGCACTTTGGTAATGGCTCGGCAGCCTATTATAGGGGGGAGGGGTGTCGTGATGCTGAAACTCGAGTTGCCCAAAGGCTTGCTGGGCGCAATGCCAGCAAGATGCACGTTGCCTTGCCATCCCCTAGGCACACTAGCAAGCACGTTGTGGTTGTGGTGTGCCGCCGGGCTCCCCCGCCCCCCACGGAGGCACCCGCCGTTGCAACGATGGCTCGGAGCGTTGCAACGGAGGAGCCAAATTTTCATATCTCAGAATTGGCTCGTGCATTTTTCGTGAAATTTTGAGGGAACCTTGGTAATATTATGTGAAGGCTGCACAAAAAAATCCAGGTCAAAAATCGCATGTTTGCTCCGTTTTTCATTTTTTTTGAATTTCCGGCATTCCGGGCGGTAAAAAAATCGTCAAAAAAAATCGGCACGGTGTAAATTCACCAAATTTGGAGGATGGAAAGATCTTATTTTTCTAGAGGTTGTTGCAAAAAACGGCGTCAAAATTCGACCTCTAGAGCACTTTCCTTTAGTATGTCTCCTCACGGAAAAGGACGTCTACCCGTGGCACTTTGGTAATGGCTCGGCAGCCTATTATAGGGGGGAGGGGTGTCGTGATGCTGAAACTCGAGTTGCCCAAAGGCTTGCTGGGCGCAATGCCAGCAAGATGCACGTTGCCTTGCCATCCCCTAGGCACACTAGCAAGCACGTTGTGGTTGTGGTGTGCCGCCGGGCTCCCCCGCCCCCCACGGAGGCACCCGCCGTTGCAACGATGGCTCGGAGCGTTGCAACGGAGGAGCCAAATTTTCATATCTCAGAATTGGCTCGTGCATTTTTCGTGAAATTTTGAGGGAACCTTGGTAATATTATGTGAAGGCTGCACAAAAAAATCCAGGTCAAAAATCGCAGGTTTTCTCCGTTTTTCATTTTTTTTGAATTTCCGGCATTCCGGGCGGTAAAAAAATCGTCAAAAAAAATCGGCACGGTGTAAATTCACCAAATTTGGAGGATGGAAAGTTCTTATTTTTCTAGAGGTTGTTGCAAAAAACGGCGTCAAAATTCGACCTCTAGAGCACTTTCCTTTAGTATGTCTCCTCACGGAAAAGGACGTCTACCCGTGGCACTTTGGTAATGGCTCGGCAGCCTATTATAGGGGGGAGGGGAGTCGTGATGCTGAAACTCGAGTTGCCCAAAGGCTTGCTGGGCGCAATGCCAGCCAGATGCACGTTGCCTTGCCATCCCCTAGGCACACTAGCAAGCACGTTGTGGTTGTGGTGTGCCGCCGGGCTCCCCCGCCCCCCACGGAGGCACCCGCCGTTGCAACGATGGCTCGGAGCGTTGCAACGGAGGAGCCAAATTTTCATATCTCAGAATTGGCTCGTGCATTTTTCGTGAAATTTTGAGGGAACCTTGGTAATATTATGTGAAGGCTGCACAAAAAAATCCAGGTCAAAAATCGCAGGTTTGCTCCGTTTTTCATTTTTTTTGAATTTCCGGCATTCCGGGCGGTAAAAAAAT
>NC_142442.1:52370000-52372500 GCF_059453495.1 Arachis ipaensis
TGCCTTGCCATCCTCTAGGCACACTAGCAAGCACGTTGTGGTTGTGGTGTGCCGCCGGGCTCCCCCGCCCCCCACGGAGGCACCCGCCGTTGCAACGATGGCTCGGAGCGTTGCAACGGAGGAGCCAAATTTTCATATCTCAGAATTGGCTCGTGCATTTTTCGTGAAATTTTGAGGGAACCTTGGTAATATTATGTGAAGGCTGCACAAAAAAATCCAGGTCAAAAATCGCAGGTTTGCTCCGTTTTTCATTTTTTTTGAATTTCCGGCATTTCGGGCGGTAAAAAAATCGTCAAAAAAAATTGGCACGGTGTAAATTCACCAAATTTGGAGGATGGAAAGATCTTATTTTTCTAGAGGTTGTTGCAAAAAACGGCGTCAAAATTCGACCTCTAGAGCACTTTCCTTTAGTATGTCTCCTCACGGAAAAGGACGTCTACCCGTGGCACTTTGGTAATGGCTCGGCAGCCTATTATAGGGGGGAGGGGTGTCGTGATGCTGAAACTCGAGTTGCCCAAAGGCTTGCTGGGCGCAATGCCAGCAAGATGCACGTTGCCTTGCCATCCTCTAGGCACACTAGCAAGCACGTTGTGGTTGTGGTGTGCCGCCGGGCTCCCCCGCCCCCCACGGAGGCACCCGCCGTTGCAACGATGGCTCGGAGCGTTGCAACGGAGGAGCCAAATTTTCATATCTCAGAATTGGCTCGTGCATTTTTCGTGAAATTTTGAGGGAACCTTGGTAATATTATGTGAAGGCTGCACAAAAAAATCCAGGTCAAAAATCGCAGGTTTGCTCCGTTTTTCATTTTTTTTGAATTTCCGGCATTCCGGGCGGTAAAAAAATCGTCAAAAAAAATTGGCACGGTGTAAATTCACCAAATTTGGAGGATGGAAAGATCTTATTTTTCTAGAGGTTGTTGCAAAAAACGGCGTCAAAATTCGACCTCTAGAGCACTTTCCTTTAGTATGTCTCCTCACGGAAAAGGACGTCTACCCGTGGCACTTTGGTAATGGCTCGGCAGCCTATTATAGGGGGGAGGGGTGTCGTGATGCTGAAACTCGAGTTGCCCAAAGGCTTGCTGGGCGCAATGCCAGCAAGATGCACGTTGCCTTGCCATCCCCTAGGCACACTAGCAAGCACGTTGTGGTTGTGGTGTGCCGCCGGGCTCCCCCGCCCCCCACGGAGGCACCCGCCGTTGCAACGATGGCTCGGAGCGTTGCAACGGAGGAGCCAAATTTTCATATCTCAGAATTGGCTCGTGCATTTTTCGTGAAATTTTGAGGGAACCTTGGTAATATTATGTGAAGGCTGCACAAAAAAATCCAGGTCAAAAATCGCAGGTTTGCTCCGTTTTTCATTTTTTTTGAATTTCCGGCATTCCGGGCGGTAAAAAAATCGTCAAAAAAAATCGGCACGGTGTAAATTCACCAAATTTGGAGGATGGAAAGATCTTATTTTTCTAGAGGTTGTTGCAAAAAACGGCGTCAAAATTCGACCTCTAGAGCACTTTCCTTTAGTATGTCTCCTCACGGAAAAGGACGTCTACCCGTGGCACTTTGGTAATGGCTCGGCAGCCTATTATAGGGGGGAGGGGTGTCGTGATGCTGAAACTCGAGTTGCCCAAAGGCTTGCTGGGCGCAATGCCAGCAAGATGCACGTTGCCTTGCCATCCCCTAGGCACACTAGCAAGCACGTTGTGGTTGTGGTGTGCCGCCGGGCTCCCCCGCCCCCCACGGAGGCACCCGCCGTTGCAACGATGGCTCGGAGCGTTGCAACGGAGGAGCCAAATTTTCATATCTCAGAATTGGCTCGTGCATTTTTCGTGAAATTTTGAGGGAACCTTGGTAATATTATGTGAAGGCTGCACAAAAAAATCCAGGTCAAAAATTGCAGGTTTGCTCCGTTTTTCTTTTTTTTTGAATTTCCGGCATTCCGGGCGGTAAAAAAATCGTCAAAAAAAATCGGCACGGTGTAAATTCACCAAATTTGGAGGATGGAAAGATCTTATTTTTCTAGAGGTTGTTGCAAAAAACGGCGTCAAAATTCGACCTCTAGAGCACTTTCCTTGAGTATGTCTCCTCAAGGAAAAGGACGTCTACCCGTGGCACTTTGGTAATGGCTCGGCAGCCTATTATAGTGGGGAGGGGTGTCGTGCTGCTGAAACTCGAGTTGCCCAAAGGCTTGCTGGGCGCAATGCCAGCAAGATGCACGTTGCCTTGCCATCCCCTAGGCACACTAGCAAGCACGTTGTGGTTGTGGTGTGCCGCCGGGGTCCCCCGCCCCGGGTCCAAGGTCGAGCACGGGCGTCTGGCTGCTGCGAACCCCGATCACCGAAGGACCAACAAGAAGGGAAACACGTCCGTGCACGGCCCACCTAGGCACCACCTAGGGAGCATGGCGTGGTGGAGTTGTGCCTTGGGCACACGCTCGGGGCAACACCTTGTGCTCGGCCCAGGACTAGGGGGATCATCCCAAGTCCGAGCACGACGTGGGATCGGCG
>NC_142442.1:52382500-52387500 GCF_059453495.1 Arachis ipaensis
ATTGGCTCGTGCATTTTTCGTGAAATTTTGAGGGAACCTTGGTAATATTATGTGAAGGCTGCACAAAAAAATCCAGGTCAAAAATCGCAGGTTTTCTCCGTTTTTCATTTTTTTTGAATTTCCGGCATTCCGGGCGGTAAAAAAATCGTCAAAAAAAATCGGCACGGTGTAAATTCACCAAATTTGGAGGATGGAAAGTTCTTATTTTTCTAGAGGTTGTTGCAAAAAACGGCGTCAAAATTCGACCTCTAGAGCACTTTCCTTTAGTATGTCTCCTCACGGAAAAGGACGTCTACCCGTGGCACTTTGGTAATGGCTCGGCAGCCTATTATAGGGGGGAGGGGAGTCGTGATGCTGAAACTCGAGTTGCCCAAAGGCTTGCTGGGCGCAATGCCAGCCAGATGCACGTTGCCTTGCCATCCCCTAGGCACACTAGCAAGCACGTTGTGGTTGTGGTGTGCCGCCGGGCTCCCCCGCCCCCCACGGAGGCACCCGCCGTTGCAACGATGGCTCGGAGCGTTGCAACGGAGGAGCCAAATTTTCATATCTCAGAATTGGCTCGTGCATTTTTCGTGAAATTTTGAGGGAACCTTGGTAATATTATGTGAAGGCTGCACAAAAAAATCCAGGTCAAAAATCGCAGGTTTGCTCCGTTTTTCATTTTTTTTGAATTTCCGGCATTCCGGGCGGTAAAAAAATCGTCAAAAAAAATCGGCACGGTGTAAATTCACCAAATTTGGAGGATGGAAAGTTCTTATTTTTCTAGAGGTTGTTGCAAAAAACGGCGTCAAAATTCGACCTCTAGAGCACTTTCCTTTAGTATGTCTCCTCACGGAAAAGGACGTCTACCCGTGGCACTTTGGTAATGGCTCGGCAGCCTATTATAGGGGGGAGGGGAGTCGTGATGCTGAAACTCGAGTTGCCCAAAGGCTTGCTGGGCGCAATGCCAGCCAGATGCACGTTGCCTTGCCATCCCCTAGGCACACTAGCAAGCACGTTGTGGTTGTGGTGTGCCGCCGGGCTCCCCCGCCCCCCACGGAGGCACCCGCCGTTGCAACGATGGCTCGGAGCGTTGCAACGGAGGAGCCAAATTTTCATATCTCAGAATTGGCTCGTGCATTTTTCGTGAAATTTTGAGGGAACCTTGGTAATATTATGTGAAGGCTGCACAAAAAAATCCAGGTCAAAAATCGCAGGTTTGCTCCGTTTTTCATTTTTTTTGATATTCCGGCATTCCGGGCGGTAAAAAAATCGTCAAAAAAAATCGGCACGGTGTAAATTCACCAAATTTGGAGGATGGAAAGTTCTTATTTTTCTAGAGGTTGTTGCAAAAAACGGCGTCAAAATTCGACCTCTAGAGCACTTTCCTTTAGTATGTCTCCTCACGGAAAAGGACGTCTACCCGTGGCACTTTGGTAATGGCTCGGCAGCCTATTATAGGGGGGAGGGGTGTCGTGATGCTGAAACTCGAGTTGCCCAAAGGCTTGCTGGGCGCAATGCCAGCAAGATGCAAGTTGCCTTGCCATCCCCTAGGCACACTAGCAAGCACGTTGTGGTTGTGGTGTGCCGCCGGGCTCCCCCGCCCCCCACGGAGGCACCCGCCGTTGCAACGATGGCTCGGAGCGTTGCAACGGAGGAGCCAAATTTTCATATCTCAGAATTGGCTCGTGCATTTTTCGTGAAATTTTGAGGGAACCTTGGTAATATTATGTGAAGGCTGCACAAAAAAATCCAGGTCAAAAATCGCAGGTTTGCTCCGTTTTTCATTTTTTTTGAATTTCCGGCATTCCGGGCGGTAAAAAAATCGTCAAAAAAAATCGGCACGGTGTAAATTCACCAAATTTGGAGAATGGAAAGATCTTATTTTTCTAGAGGTTGTTGCAAAAAACGGCGTCAAAATTCGACCTCTAGAGCACTTTCCCTTAGTATGTCTCCTCACGGAAAAGGACGTCTACCCGTGGCACTTTGGTAATGGCTCGGCAGCCTATTATAGGGGGGAGGGGTGTCGTGATGCTGAAACTCGAGTTGCCCAAAGGCTTGCTGGGCGCAATGCCAGCAAGATGCACGTTGCCTTGCCATCCCCTAGGCACACTAGCAAGCACGTTGTGGTTGTGGTGTGCCGCCGGGCTCCCCCGCCCCCCACGGAGGCACCCGCCGTTGCAACGATGGCTCGGAGCGTTGCAACGGAGGAGCCAAATTTTCATATCTCAGAATTGGCTCGTGCATTTTTCGTGAAATTTTGAGGGAACCTTGGTAATATTATGTGAAGGCTGCACAAAAAAATCCAGGTCAAAAATCGCAGGTTTGCTCCGTTTTTCATTTTTTTTGATATTCCGGCATTCCGGGCGGTAAAAAAATCGTCAAAAAAAATCGGCACGGTGTAAATTCACCAAATTTGGAGGATGGAAAGTTCTTATTTTTCTAGAGGTTGTTGCAAAAAACGGCGTCAAAATTCGACCTCTAGAGCACTTTCCTTTAGTATGTCTCCTCACGGAAAAGGACGTCTACCCGTGGCACTTTGGTAATGGCTCGGCAGCCTATTATAGGGGGGAGGGGTGTCGTGATGCTGAAACTCGAGTTGCCCAAAGGCTTGCTGGGCGCAATGCCAGCAAGATGCAAGTTGCCTTGCCATCCCCTAGGCACACTAGCAAGCACGTTGTGGTTGTGGTGTGCCGCCGGGCTCCCCCGCCCCCCACGGAGGCACCCGCCGTTGCAACGATGGCTCGGAGCGTTGCAACGGAAGAGCCAAATTTTCATATCTCAGAATTGGCTCGTGCATTTTTCGTGAAATTTTGAGGGAACCTTGGTAATATTATGTGAAGGCTGCACAAAAAAATCCAGGTCAAAAATCGCAGGTTTGCTCCGTTTTTCATTTTTTTTGAATTTCCGGCATTCCGGGCGGTAAAAAAATCGTCAAAAAAAATCGGCACGGTGTAAATTCACCAAATTTGGAGAATGGAAAGATCTTATTTTTCTAGAGGTTGTTGCAAAAAACGGCGTCAAAATTCGACCTCTAGAGCACTTTCCCTTAGTATGTCTCCTCACGGAAAAGGACGTCTACCCGTGGCACTTTGGTAATGGCTCGGCAGCCTATTATAGGGGGGAGGGGTGTCGTGATGCTGAAACTCGAGTTGCCCAAAGGCTTGCTGGGCGCAATGCCAGCAAGATGCACGTTGCCTTGCCATCCCCTAGGCACACTAGCAAGCACGTTGTGGTTGTGGTGTGCCGCCGGGCTCCCCCGCCCCCCACGGAGGCACCCGCCGTTGCAACGATGGCTCGGAGCGTTGCAACGGAGGAGCCAAATTTTCATATCTCAGAATTGGCTCGTGCATTTTTCGTGAAATTTTGAGGGAACCTTGGTAATATTATGTGAAGGCTGCACAAAAAAATCCAGGTCAAAAATCGCAGGTTTGCTCCGTTTTTCATTTTTTTTGAATTTCCGGCATTCCGGGCGGTAAAAAAATCGTCAAAAAAAATCGGCACGGTGTAAATTCACCAAATTTGGAGGATGGAAAGATCTTATTTTTCTAGAGGTTGTTGCAAAAAACGGCGTCAAAATTCGACCTCTAGAGCACTTTCCTTGAGTATGTCTCCTCACGGAAAAGGACGTCTACCCGTGGCACTTTGGTAATGGCTCGGCAGCCTATTATAGGGGGGAGGGGTGTCGTGATGCTGAAACTCGAGTTGCCCAAAGGCTTGCTGGGCGCAATGCCAGCAAGATGCACGTTGCCTTGCCATCCCCTAGGCACACTAGCAAGCACGTTGTGGTTGTGGTGTGCCGCCGGGCTCCCCCGCCCCCCACGGAGGCACCCGCCGTTGCAACGATGGCTCGGAGCGTTGCAACGGAGGAGCCAAATTTTCATATCTCAGAATTGGCTCGTGCATTTTTCGTGAAATTTTGAGGGAACCTTGGTAATATTATGTGAAGGCTGCACAAAAAAATCCAGGTCAAAAATCGCAGGTTTGCTCCGTTTTTCATTTTTTTTGAATTTCCGGCATTCCGGGCGGTAAAAAAATCGTCAAAAAAAATCGGCACGGTGTAAATTCACCAAATTTGGAGGATGGAAAGTTCTTATTTTTCTAGAGGTTGTTGCAAAAAATGGCATCAAAATTCGACCTCTAGAGCACTTTCCTTTAGTATGTCTCCTCACGGAAAAGGACGTCTACCCGTGGCACTTTGGTAATGGCTCGGCAGCCTATTATAGGGGGGAGGGGTGTCGTGATGCTGAAACTCGAGTTGCCCAAAGGCTTGCTGGGCGCAATGCCAGCAAGATGCACGTTGCCTTGCCATCCCCTAGGCACACTAGCAAGCACGTTGTGGTTGTGGTGTGCCGCCGGGCTCCCCCGCCCCCCACGGAGGCACCCGCCGTTGCAACGATGGCTCGGAGCGTTGCAACGGAGGAGCCAAATTTTCATATCTCAGAATTGGCTCGTGCATTTTTCGTGAAATTTTGAGGGAACCTTGGTAATATTATGTGAAGGCTGCACAAAAAAATCCAGGTCAAAAATCGCAGGTTTGCTCCGTTTTTCATTTTTTTTGAATTTCCGGCATTCCGGGCGGTAAAAAAATCGTCAAAAAAAATCGGCACGGTGTAAATTCACCAAATTTGGAGGATGGAAAGATCTTATTTTTCTAGAGGTTGTTGCAAAAAACGGCGTCAAAATTCGACCTCTAGAGCACTTTCCTTTAGTATGTCTCCTCACGGAAAAGGACGTCTACCCGTGGCACTTTGGTAATGGCTCGGCAGCCTATTATAGGGGGGAGAGGTGTCGTGCTGCTGAAACTCGAGTTGCCCAAAGGCTTGCTGGGCGCAATTCCAGCAAGATGCACGTTGCCTTGCCATCCCCTAGGCACACTAGCAAGCACGTTGTGGTTGTGGTGTGCCGCCGGGGTCCCCCGCCCCGGGTCCAAGGTCGAGCACGTGCGTCTGGCTGCTGCGAACCCCGATCACCGAAGGACCAACAAGAAGGGAAACACGTCCGTGCACGGCCCACCTAGG
>NC_142442.1:52407500-52410000 GCF_059453495.1 Arachis ipaensis
TGGCTGGGGGCGTCGCAACGGAGGCAGGTCGCGTTGCCACGGTTGCTGGTGACGTTGCAACGGAGGCAGGGCGCGTTGCAACGTTGGCTGGGGGCGTTGCAACGTTGGCTGGGGGCAGTGCAACGGATGCTGGGGTCGGTGCAACGTTGGCCGTGCGCGTTGCAACAGAGGCAGGGCGCGTTGCAACGGATGCTGGTGACGTTGCAACGGAGGCAGGGCGCGTTGCAAGGTTGGCTGGGAGCGTTGCAACGGAGGCAGGGCGCGTTGCAACGTTGGCTGGGGGCGTTGCAACGGATGCTGGGGACGGTGCAACGTTGGCTGGGCGCGTTGCAACGGAGGCAGGGTGCGTTGCAACGGATGCTGGGTTAGGTGCATCGTTGGCTGGTTTCGTTGCAACGGAGGCACCCGCCGTTGCAACGATGGCTCGGAGCGTTGCAACGGAGGAGCCAAATTTTCATATCTCATAATTGGCTCGTGCATTTTTTCTAAAATTTTGAGGGAACCTTGGTAATATTATGTGAAGGCTGCACAAAAAAATCCAGGTCAAAAATCGCACGTTTGCTCCGTTTATCATTTTTTTTGAATTTCCGGCTTTCCGGGCGGTAAAAAAATCGGCAAAAAAAATCGGCACGGTGTAAATTCACCAAATTTGGGGGATGGAAAGATCTTATTTTTCTAGAGGTTGTTGCAAAAAACGGCGTCAAAATTCGACCTCTAGAGCACTTTCCTTGAGTATGTCTCCTCACGGAAAAGGATGTCTACCCGTGGCACTTTGGTAATGGCTCGGCAGCCTATTATAGGGGGGAGGGGTGTCGTGATGCTGAAACTCGAGTTGCCCAAAGGCTTGCTGGGCGCAATGCCAGCAAGATGCACGTTGCCTTGCCATCCCCTAGGCACACTAGCAAGCACGTTGTGGTTGTGGTGTGCCGCCGGGCTCCCCCGCCCCCCACGGAGGCACCCGCCGTTGCAACGATGGCTCGGAGCGTTGCAACGGAGGAGCCAAATTTTCATATCTCAGAATTGGCTCGTGCATTTTTCGTGAAATTTTGAGGGAACCTTGGTAATATTATGTGAAGGCTGCACAAAAAAATCCAGGTCAAAAATCGCAGGTTTGCTCCGTTTTTCATTTTTTTTGAATTTCCGGCATTCCGGGCGGTAAAAAAATCGTCAAAAAAAATCGGCACGGTGTAAATTCACCAAATTTGGAGGATGGAAAGTTCTTATTTTTCTAGAGGTTGTTGCAAAAAACGGCGTCAAAATTCGACCTCTAGAGCACTTTCCTTTAGTATGTCTCCTCACGGAAAAGGACGTCTACCCGTGGCACTTTGGTAATGGCTCGGCAGCCTATTATAGGGGGGAGGGGTGTCGTGATGCTGAAACTCGAGTTGCCCAAAGGCTTGCTGGGCGCAATGCCAGCAAGATGCACGTTGCCTTGCCATCCCCTAGGCACACTAGCAAGCACGTTGTGGTTGTGGTGTGCCGCCGGGCTCCCCCGCCCCCCACGGAGGCACCCGCCGTTGCAACGATGGCTCGGAGCGTTGCAACGGAGGAGCCAAATTTTCATATCTCAGAATTGGCTCGTGCATTTTTCGTGAAATTTTGAGGGAACCTTGGTAATATTATGTGAAGGCTGCACAAAAAAATCCAGGTCAAAAATCGCAGGTTTGCTCCGTTTTTCATTTTTTTTGAATTTCCGGCATTCCGGGCGGTAAAAAAATCGTCAAAAAAAATCGGCACGGTGTAAATTCACCAAATTTGGAGGATGGAAAGATCTTATTTTTCTAGAGGTTGTTGCAAAAAACGGCGTCAAAATTCGACCTCTAGAGCACTTTCCTTTAGTATGTCTCCTCACGGAAAAGGACGTCTACCCGTGGCACTTTGGTAATGGCTCGGCAGCCTATTATAGGGGGGAGGGGTGTCGTGCTGCTGAAACTCGAGTTGCCCAAAGGCTTGCTGGGCGCAATGCCAGCAAGATGCACGTTGCCTTGCCATCCCCTAGGCACACTAGCAAGCACGTTGTGGTTGTGGTGTGCCGCCGGGGTCCCCCGCCCCGGGTCCAAGGTCGAGCACGTGCGTCTGGCTGCTGCGAACCCCGATCACCGAAGGACCAACAAGAAGGGAAACACGTCCGTGCACGGCCCACCTAGGCACCACCTAGGGAGCATGGCGTGGTGGAGTTGTGCCTTGGGCACACGCTCGGGGCAACACCTTGTGCTCGGCCCAGGACTAGGGGGATCATCCCAAGTCCGAGCACGACGTGGGATCGGCGGGCGGCCTGTGCGCCCCCGCGAGGGGCAACGCGGCTTGCGCAGCCCGACGCTTGGCCAGGCCTAGTGTGGCGCACGACGCGGATGATGGATATGCGTGCGGCAGCGGGTGTCGTGGGTAGGGGGCAACGCGACGTGCTCGTCCCAGCACTTTGAGGGGGCACGTTGCGGAAGACGGTTACCTGTTCGTGTCCACTCCCGAGGGGCAACGTGTCGTGCTCGCCCTACGTCTA
>NC_142442.1:52430000-52435000 GCF_059453495.1 Arachis ipaensis
TTTCCTTTAGTATGTCTCCTCACGGAAAAGGACGTCTACCCGTGGCACTTTGGTAATGGCTCGGCAGCCTATTATAGGGGGGAGGGGTGTCGTGATGCTGAAACTCGAGTTGCCCAAAGGCTTGCTGGGCGCAATGCCAGCAAGATGCACGTTGCCTTGCCATCCCCTAGGCACACTAGCAAGCACGTTGTGGTTGTGGTGTGCCGCCGGGCTCCCCCGCCCCCCACGGAGACACCCGCCGTTGCAACGATGGCTCGGAGCATTGCAACGGAGGAGCCAAATTTTCATATCTCAGAATTGGCTCGTGCATTTTTCGTGAAATTTTGAGGGAACCTTGGTAATATTATGTGAAGGCTGCACAAAAAAATCCAGGTCAAAAATCGCAGGTTTTCTCCGTTTTTCATTTTTTTTGAATTTCCGGCATTCCGGGCGGTAAAAAAATCGTCAAAAAAAATCGGCACGGTGTAAATTCACCAAATTTGGAGGATGGAAAGATCTTATTTTTCTAGAGGTTGTTGCAAAAAACGGCGTCAAAATTCGACCTCTAGAGCACTTTCCTTGAGTATGTCTCCTCACGGAAAAGGACGTCTACCCGTGGCACTTTGGTAATGGCTCGGCAGCCTATTATAGGGGGGAGGGGTGTCGTGATGCTGAAACTCGAGTTGCCCAAAGGCTTGCTGGGCGCAATGCCAGCAAGATGCACGTTGCCTTGCCATCCCCTACGCACACTAGCAAGCACGTTGTGGTTGTGGTGTGCCGCCGGGCTCCCCCGCCCCCCACGGAGGCACCCGCCGTTGCAACGATGGCTCGGAGCGTTGCAACGGAGGAGCCAAATTTTCATATCTCAGAATTGGCTCGTGCATTTTTCGTGAAATTTTGAGGGAACCTTGGTAATATTATGTGAAGGCTGCACAAAAAAATCCAGGTCAAAAATCGCATGTTTGCTCCGTTTTTCATTTTTTTTGAATTTCCGGCATTCCGGGCGGTAAAAAAATCGTCAAAAAAAATCGGCACGGTGTAAATTCACCAAATTTGGAGGATGGAAAGATCTTATTTTTCTAGAGGTTGTTGCAAAAAACGGCGTCAAAATTCGACCTCTAGAGCACTTTCCTTTAGTATGTCTCCTCACGGAAAAGGACGTCTACCCGTGGCACTTTGGTAATGGCTCGGCAGCCTATTATAGGGGGGAGGGGTGTCGTGATGCTGAAACTCGAGTTGCCCAAAGGCTTGCTGGGCGCAATGCCAGCAAGATGCACGTTGCCTTGCCATCCCCTAGGCACACTAGCAAGCACGTTGTGGTTGTGGTGTGCCGCCGGGCTCCCCCGCCCCCCACGGAGGCACCCGCCGTTGCAACGATGGCTCGGAGCATTGCAACGGAGGAGCCAAATTTTCATATCTCAGAATTGGCTCGTGCATTTTTCGTGAAATTTTGAGGGAACCTTGGTAATATTATGTGAAGGCTGCACAAAAAAATCCAGGTCAAAAATCGCAGGTTTTCTCCGTTTTTCATTTTTTTTGAATTTCCGGCATTCCGGGCGGTAAAAAAATCGTCAAAAAAAATCGGCACGGTGTAAATTCACCAAATTTGGAGGATGGAAAGTTCTTATTTTTCTAGAGGTTGTTGCAAAAAACGGCGTCAAAATTCGACCTCTAGAGCACTTTCCTTTAGTATGTCTCCTCACGGAAAAGGACGTCTACCCGTGGCACTTTGGTAATGGCTCGGCAGCCTATTATAGGGGGGAGGGGAGTCGTGATGCTGAAACTCGAGTTGCCCAAAGGCTTGCTGGGCGCAATGCCAGCCAGATGCACGTTGCCTTGCCATCCCCTAGGCACACTAGCAAGCACGTTGTGGTTGTGGTGTGCCGCCGGGCTCCCCCGCCCCCCACGGAGGCACCCGCCGTTGCAACGATGGCTCGGAGCGTTGCAACGGAGGAGCCAAATTTTCATATCTCAGAATTGGCTCGTGCATTTTTCGTGAAATTTTGAGGGAACCTTGGTAATATTATGTGAAGGCTGCACAAAAAAATCCAGGTCAAAAATCGCAGGTTTGCTCCGTTTTTCATTTTTTTTGAATTTCCGGCATTCCGGGCGGTAAAAAAATCGTCAAAAAAAATCGGCACGGTGTAAATTCACCAAATTTGGAGGATGGAAAGTTCTTATTTTTCTAGAGGTTGTTGCAAAAAACGGCGTCAAAATTCGACCTCTAGAGCACTTTCCTTTAGTATGTCTCCTCACGGAAAAGGACGTCTACCCGTGGCACTTTGGTAATGGCTCGGCAGCCTATTATAGGGGGGAGGGGTGTCGTGATGCTGAAACTCGAGTTGCCCAAAGGCTTGCTGGGCGCAATGCCAGCAAGATGCAAGTTGCCTTGCCATCCCCTAGGCACACTAGCAAGCACGTTGTGGTTGTGGTGTGCCGCCGGGCTCCCCCGCCCCCCACGGAGGCACCCGCCGTTGCAACGATGGCTCGGAGCGTTGCAACGGAGGAGCCAAATTTTCATATCTCAGAATTGGCTCGTGCATTTTTCGTGAAATTTTGAGGGAACCTTGGTAATATTATGTGAAGGCTGCACAAAAAAATCCAGGTCAAAAATCGCAGGTTTGCTCCGTTTTTCATTTTTTTTGAATTTCCGGCATTCCGGGCGGTAAAAAAATCGTCAAAAAAAATCGGCACGGTGTAAATTCACCAAATTTGGAGAATGGAAAGATCTTATTTTTCTAGAGGTTGTTGCAAAAAACGGCGTCAAAATTCGACCTCTAGAGCACTTTCCCTTAGTATGTCTCCTCACGGAAAAGGACGTCTACCCGTGGCACTTTGGTAATGGCTCGGCAGCCTATTATAGGGGGGAGGGGTGTCGTGATGCTGAAACTCGAGTTGCCCAAAGGCTTGCTGGGCGCAATGCCAGCAAGATGCACGTTGCCTTGCCATCCCCTAGGCACACTAGCAAGCACGTTGTGGTTGTGGTGTGCCGCCGGGCTCCCCCGCCCCCCACGGAGGCACCCGCCGTTGCAACGATGGCTCGGAGCGTTGCAACGGAGGAGCCAAATTTTCATATCTCAGAATTGGCTCGTGCATTTTTCGTGAAATTTTGAGGGAACCTTGGTAATATTATGTGAAGGCTGCACAAAAAAATCCAGGTCAAAAATCGCAGGTTTGCTCCGTTTTTCATTTTTTTTGAATTTCCGGCATTCCGGGCGGTAAAAAAATCGTCAAAAAAAATCGGCACGGTGTAAATTCACCAAATTTGGAGGATGGAAAGATCTTATTTTTCTAGAGGTTGTTGCAAAAAACGACGTCAAAATTCGACCTCTAGAGCACTTTCCTTGAGTATGTCTCCTCACGGAAAAGGACGTCTACCCGTGGCACTTTGGTAATGGCTCGGCAGCCTATTATAGGGGGGAGGGGTGTCGTGATGCTGAAACTCGAGTTGCCCAAAGGCTTGCTGGGCGCAATGCCAGCAAGATGCACGTTGCCTTGCCATCCCCTAGGCACACTAGCAAGCACGTTGTGGTTGTGGTGTGCCGCCGGGCTCCCCCGCCCCCCACGGAGGCACCCGCCGTTGCAACGATGGCTCGGAGCGTTGCAACGGAGGAGCCAAATTTTCATATCTCAGAATTGGCTCGTGCATTTTTCGTGAAATTTTGAGGGAACCTTGGTAATATTATGTGAAGGCCGCACAAAAAAATCCAGGTCAAAAATCGCAGGTTTGCTCCGTTTTTCATTTTTTTTGAATTTCCGGCATTCCGGGCGGTAAAAAAATCGTCAAAAAAAATCGGCACGGTGTAAATTCACCAAATTTGGAGGATGGAAAGTTCTTATTTTTCTAGAGGTTGTTGCAAAAAACGGCGTCAAAATTCGACCTCTAGAGCACTTTCCTTTAGTATGTCTCCTCACGGAAAAGGACGTCTACCCGTGGCACTTTGGTAATGGCTCGGCAGCCTATTATAGGGGGGAGGGGTGTCGTGATGCTGAAACTCGAGTTGCCCAAAGGCTTGCTGGGCGCAATGCCAGCAAGATGCACGTTGCCTTGCCATCCCCTAGGCACACTAGCAAGCACGTTGTGGTTGTGGTGTGCCGCCGGGCTCCCCCGCCCCCCACGGAGGCACCCGCCGTTGCAACGATGGCTCGGAGCGTTGCAACGGAGGAGCCAAATTTTCATATCTCAGAATTGGCTCGTGCATTTTTCGTGAAATTTTGAGGGAACCTTGGTAATATTATGTGAAGGCTGCACAAAAAAATCCAGGTCAAAAATCGCAGGTTTGCTCCGTTTTTCATTTTTTTTGAATTTCCGGCATTCCGGGCGGTAAAAAAATCGTCAAAAAAAATCGGCACGGTGTAAATTCACCAAATTTGGAGGATGGAAAGATCTTATTTTTCTAGAGGTTGTTGCAAAAAACGGCGTCAAAATTCGACCTCTAGAGCACTTTACTTTAGTATGTCTCCTCACGGAAAAGGACGTCTACCCGTGGCGCTTTGGTAATGGCTCGGCAGCCTATTATAGGGGGGAGAGGTGTCGTGCTGCTGAAACTCGAGTTGCCCAAAGGCTTGCTGGGCGCAATTCCAGCAAGATGCACGTTGCCTTGCCATCCCCTAGGCACACTAGCAAGCACGTTGTGGTTGTGGTGTGCCGCCGGGGTCCCCCGCCCCGGGTCCAAGGTCGAGCACGTGCGTCTGGCTGCTGCGAACCCCGATCACCGAAGGACCAACAAGAAGGGAAACACGTCCGTGCACGGCCCACCTAGGCACCACCTAGGGAGCATGGCGTGGTGGAGTTGTGCCTTGGGCACACGCTCGGGGCAACACCTTGTGCTCGGCCCAGGACTAGGGGGATCATCCCAAGTCCGAGCACGACGTGGGATCGGCGGGCGGCCTGTGCGCCCCCGCGAGGGGCAACGCGGCTTGCGCAGCCCGACGCTTGGCCAGGCCTAGTGTGGCGCACGACGCGGATGATGGATATGCGTGCGGCAGCGGGTGTCGTGGGCAGGGGGCAACGCGACGTG
>NC_142442.1:52455000-52457500 GCF_059453495.1 Arachis ipaensis
CGGATGCTGGGGTCGGTGCAACGTTGGCCGTGCGCGTTGCAACAGAGGCAGGGCGCGTTGCAACGGATGCTGGTGACGTTGCAACGGAGGCAGGGCGCGTTGCAAGGTTGGCTGGGAGCGTTGCAACGGAGGCAGGGCGCGTTGCAACGTTGGCTGGGGGCGTTGCAACGGATGCTGGGGACGGTGCAACGTTGGCTGGGCGCGTTGCAACGGAGGCAGGGTGCGTTGCAACGGATGCTGGGTTAGGTGCATCGTTGGCTGGTTTCGTTGCAACGGAGGCACCCGCCGTTGCAACGATGGCTCGGAGCGTTGCAACGGAGGAGCCAAATTTTCATATCTCATAATTGGCTCGTGCATTTTTTCTAAAATTTTGAGGGAACCTTGGTAATATTATGTGAAGGCTGCACAAAAAAATCCAGGTCAAAAATCGCACGTTTGCTCCGTTTTTCATTTTTTTTGAATTTCCGGCTTTCCGGGCGGTAAAAAAATCGGCAAAAAAAATCGGCACGGTGTAAATTCACCAAATTTGGGGGATGGAAAGATCTTATTTTTCTAGAGGTTGTTGCAAAAAACGGCGTCAAAATTCGACCTCTAGAGCACTTTCCTTGAGTATGTCTCCTCACGGAAAAGGACGTCTACCCGTGGCACTTTGGTAATGGCTCGGCAGCCTATTATAGGGGGGAGGGGTGTCGTGATGCTGAAACTCGAGTTGCCCAAAGGCTTGCTGGGTGCAATGCCAGCAAGATGCACGTTGCCTTGCCATCCCCTAGGCACACTAGCAAGCACGTTGTGGTTGTGGTGTGCCGCCGGGCTCCCCCGCCCCCCACGGAGGCACCCGCCGTTGCAACGATGGCTCGGAGCGTTGCAACGGAGGAGCCAAATTTTCATATCTCAGAATTGGCTCGTGCATTTTTCGTGAAATTTTGAGGGAACCTTGGTAATATTATGTGAAGGCTGCACAAAAAAATCCAGGTCAAAAATCGCAGGTTTGCTCCGTTTTTCATTTTTTTTGAATTTCCGTCATTCCGGGCGGTAAAAAAATCGTCAAAAAAAATCGGCACGGTGTAAATTCACCAAATTTGGAGGATGGAAAGTTCTTATTTTTCTAGAGGTTGTTGCAAAAAACGGCGTCAAAATTCGACCTCTAGAGCACTTTCCTTTAGTATGTCTCCTCACGGAAAAGGACGTCTACCCGTGGCACTTTGGTAATGGCTCGGCAGCCTATTATAGGGGGGAGGGGTGTCGTGATGCTGAAACTCGAGTTGCCCAAAGGCTTGCTGGGCGCAATGCCAGCAAGATGCACGTTGCCTTGCCATCCCCTAGGCACACTAGCAAGCACGTTGTGGTTGTGGTGTGCCGCCGGGCTCCCCCGCCCCCCACGGAGGCACCCGCCGTTGCAACGATGGCTCGGAGCGTTGCAACGGAGGAGCCAAATTTTCATATCTCAGAATTGGCTCGTGCATTTTTCGTGAAATTTTGAGGGAACCTTGGTAATATTATGTGAAGGCTGCACAAAAAAATCCAGGTCAAAAATCGCAGGTTTGCTCCGTTTTTCATTTTTTTTGAATTTCCGGCATTCCGGGCGGTAAAAAAATCGTCAAAAAAAATCGGCACGGTGTAAATTCACCAAATTTGGAGGATGGAAAGATCTTATTTTTCTAGAGGTTGTTGCAAAAAACGGCGTCAAAATTCGACCTCTAGAGCACTTTCCTTTAGTATGTCTCCTCACGGAAAAGGACGTCTACCCGTGGCACTTTGGTAATGGCTCGGCAGCCTATTATAGGGGGGAGGGGTGTCGTGCTGCTGAAACTCGAGTTGCCCAAAGGCTTGCTGGGCGCAATGCTAGCAAGATGCACGTTGCCTTGCCATCCCCTAGGCACACTAGCAAGCACGTTGTGGTTGTGGTGTGCCGCCGGGGTCCCCCGCCCCGGGTCCAAGGTCGAGCACGTGCGTCTGGCTGCTGCGAACCCCGATCACCGAAGGACCAACAAGAAGGGAAACACGTCCGTGCACGGCCCACCTAGGCACCACCTAGGGAGCATGGCGTGGTGGAGTTGTGCCTTGGGCACACGCTCGGGGCAACACCTTGTGCTCGGCCCAGGACTAGGGGGATCATCCCAAGTCCGAGCACGACGTGGGATCGGCGGGCGGCCTGTGCGCCCCCGCGAGGGGCAACGCGGCTTGCGCAGCCCGACGCTTGGCCAGGCCTAGTGTGGCGCACGACGCGGATGATGGATATGCGTGCGGCAGCGGGTGTCGTGGGCAGGGGGCAACGCGACGTGCTCGTCCCAGCACTTTGAGGGGGCACGTTGCGGAAGACGGTTACCTGTTCGTGTCCACTCCCTAGGGGCAACGTGTCGTGCTCGCCCTACGTCTAGGGTCGACGTACGACGGTGCCCGATGCGGTGTGGGTTGGGCGTGTTGCTTAAGACGGTGCGGCTGTTCGGCTATCGCCCGAAGCACCTCACGCATCTGGCTGTCCCTTGAATGTTATTCGTCG
>NC_142442.1:52465000-52467500 GCF_059453495.1 Arachis ipaensis
ACCAGGCATAGTGACTGGTCAGTTGCAGGGGACGGACCCGACGCTGTGCGCGCTGCAACGGATGCTGGTGACGTTGCAACGGAAGCTGGGGGCGTTGCAGCGGAAGCTGGGGGCGTTGCAGCGGAGGCAGGTCGCGTTGCAACGGATGCTGGGGTCGTTGCAACGGATGCTGCGCGCGTTGCAACGTTGGCTGGGGGCGTTGCAGCGGAGGCAGGTCGCGTTGCGACGTTGGCTGGGGGCGTTGCAACGGATGCTGGGGACGTTGCAACGGAGGCAGGGCGCGTCGCAACGTTGGCTGGGGGCGTTGCAACGTTGGCTGGGGGCGTTGCAACGGAGGCAGGGTGCGTTGCAGCGTTGGCCGGTGACGTTGCAACGGAGGCAGGTCGCTTTGCAACGGATGCTGGGATCGTTGCAACGGAAGCTGGGGGCATTGCAACGTTGGCTGGGGGCGTTGCAACGGATGCCGAGCGCGTTGCAACGTTGGCTGGTGACGTTGCAACGGAGGCAGGGCGCGTTGCAACGGATGCTGGTGACGTTGCAACGGAGGCAGGGCGCGTTGCAACGTTGGCTGGGGGCGTTGCAACGGAGGCAGGTCGCGTTGCCACGGTTGCTGGTGACGTTGCAACGGAGGCAGGGCGCGTTGCAACGTTGGCTGGGAGCGTTGCAACGGATGCTGGTGACGTTGCAACGGAGGCAGGGCGCGTTGCAACGTTGGCTGGGGGCGTCGCAACGGAGGCAGGTCGCGTTGCCACGGTTGCTGGTGACGTTGCGACGGAGGCAGGGCGCGTTGCAACGTTGGCTGGGGGCGTTGCAACGGATGCTGGGCGCGTTGCAACGTTGGCTGGGGGCAGTGCAACGGATGCTGGGGTCGGTGCAACGTTGGCCGTGCGCGTTGCAACAGAGGCAGGGCGCGTTGCAACGGATGCTGGTGACGTTGCAACGGAGGCAGGGCGCGTTGCAACGTTGGCTGGGAGCGTTGCAACGGAGGCAGGGCGCGTTGCAACGTTGGCTGGGGGTGTTGCAACGGATGCTGGGGACGGTGCAACGTTGGCTGGGCGCGTTGCAACGGAGGCAGGGTGCGTTGCAACGGATGCTGGGTTAGGTGCATCGTTGGCTGGTTTCGTTGCAACGGAGGCACCCGCCGTTGCAACGATGGCTCGGAGCGTTGCAACGGAGGAGCCAAATTTTCATATCTCATAATTGGCTCGTGCATTTTTTCTAAAATTTTGAGGGAACCTTGGTAATATTATGTGAAGGCTGCACAAAAAAATCCAGGTCAAAAATCGCACGTTTGCTCCGTTTTTCATTTTTTTTGAATTTCCGGCTTTCCGGGCGGTAAAAAAATCGGCAAAAAAAATCGGCACGGTGTAAATTCACCAAATTTGGGGGATGGAAAGATCTTATTTTTCTAGAGGTTGTTGCAAAAAACGGCGTCAAAATTCGACCTCTAGAGCACTTTCCTTGAGTATGTCTCCTCACGGAAAAGGACGTCTACCCGTGGCACTTTGGTAATGGCTCGGCAGCCTATTATAGGGGGGAGGGGTGTCGTGATGCTGAAACTCGAGTTGCCCAAAGGCTTGCTGGGCGCAATGCCAGCAAGATGCACGTTGCCTTGCCATCCCCTAGGCACACTAGCAAGCACGTTGTGGTTGTGGTGTGCCGCCGGGCTCCCCCGCCCCCCACGGAGGCACCCGCCGTTGCAACGATGGCTCGGAGCGTTGCAACGGAGGAGCCAAATTTTCATATCTCAGAATTGGCTCGTGCATTTTTCGTGAAATTTTGAGGGAACCTTGGTAATATTATGTGAAGGCTGCACAAAAAAATCCAGGTCAAAAATCGCAGGTTTGCTCCGTTTTTCATTTTTTTTGAATTTCCGGCATTCCGGGCGGTAAAAAAATCGTCAAAAAAAATCGGCACGGTGTAAATTCACCAAATTTGGAGGATGGAAAGATCTTATTTTTCTAGAGGTTGTTGCAAAAAACGGCGTCAAAATTCGACCTCTAGAGCACTTTCCTTTAGTATGTCTCCTCACGGAAAAGGACGTCTACCCGTGGCACTTTGGTAATGGCTCGGCAGCCTATTATAGGGGGGAGGGGTGTCGTGATGCTGAAACTCGAGTTGCCCAAAGGCTTGCTGGGCGCAATGCCAGCAAGATGCACGTTGCCTTGCCATCCCCTAGGCACACTAGCAAGCACGTTGTGGTTGTGGTGTGCCGCCGGGCTCCCCCGCCCCCCACGGAGGCACCCGCCGTTGCAACGATGGCTCGGAGCGTTGCAACGGAGGAGCCAAATTTTCATATCTCAGAATTGGCTCGTGCATTTTTCGTGAAATTTTGAGGGAACCTTGGTAATATTATGTGAAGGCTGCACAAAAAAATCCAGGTCAAAAATCGCAGGTTTGCTCCGTTTTTCATTTTTTTTGAATTTCCGGCATTCCGGGCGGTAAAAAAATCGTCAAAAAAAATCGGCACGGTGTAAATTCACCAAATTTGGAGGATGGA
>NC_142442.1:52487500-52490000 GCF_059453495.1 Arachis ipaensis
ATCGTTGGCTGGTTTCGTTGCAACGGAGGCACCCGCCGTTGCAACGATGGCTCGGAGCGTTGCAACGGAGGAGCCAAATTTTCATATCTCATAATTGGCTCGTGCATTTTTTCTAAAATTTTGAGGGAACCTTGGTAATATTATGTGAAGGCTGCACAAAAAAATCCAGGTCAAAAATCGCACGTTTGCTCCGTTTTTCATTTTTTTTGAATTTCCGGCTTTCCGGGCGGTAAAAAAATCGGCAAAAAAAATCGGCACAGTGTAAATTCACCAAATTTGGGGGATGGAAAGATCTTATTTTTCTAGAGGTTGTTGCAAAAAACGGCGTCAAAATTCGACCTCTAGAGCACTTTCCTTGAGTATGTCTCCTCACGGAAAAGGACGTCTACCCGTGGCACTTTGGTAATGGCTCGGCAGCCTATTATAGGGGGGAGGGGTGTCGTGATGCTGAAACTCGAGTTGCCCAAAGGCTTGCTGGGCGCAATGCCAGCAAGATGCACGTTGCCTTGCCATCCCCTAGGCACACTAGCAAGCACGTTGTGGTTGTGGTGTGCCGCCGGGCTCCCCCGCCCCCCACGGAGGCACCCGCCGTTGCAACGATGGCTCGGAGCGTTGCAACGGAGGAGCCAAATTTTCATATCTCAGAATTGGCTCGTGCATTTTTCGTGAAATTTTGAGGGAACCTTGGTAATATTATGTGAAGGCTGCACAAAAAAATCCAGGTCAAAAATCGCATGTTTGCTCCGTTTTTCATTTTTTTTGAATTTCCGGCATTCCGGGCGGTAAAAAAATCGTCAAAAAAAATCGGCACGGTGTAAATTCACCAAATTTGGAGGATGGAAAGATCTTATTTTTCTAGAGGTTGTTGCAAAAAACGGCGTCAAAATTCGACCTCTAGAGCACTTTCCTTTAGTATGTCTCCTCACGGAAAAGGACGTCTACCCGTGGCACTTTGGTAATGGCTCGGCAGCCTATTATAGGGGGGAGGGGTGTCGTGATGCTGAAACTCGAGTTGCCCAAAGGCTTGCTGGGCGCAATGCCAGCAAGATGCACGTTGCCTTGCCATCCCCTAGGCACACTAGCAAGCACGTTGTGGTTGTGGTGTGCCGCCGGGCTCCCCCGCCCCCCACGGAGGCACCCGCCGTTGCAACGATGGCTCGGAGCGTTGCAACGGAGGAGCCAAATTTTCATATCTCAGAATTGGCTCGTGCATTTTTCGTGAAATTTTGAGGGAACCTTGGTAATATTATGTGAAGGCTGCACAAAAAAATCCAGGTCAAAAATCGCAGGTTTTCTCCGTTTTTCATTTTTTTTGAATTTCCGGCATTCCGGGCGGTAAAAAAATCGTCAAAAAAAATCGGCACGGTGTAAATTCACCAAATTTGGAGGATGGAAAGTTCTTATTTTTCTAGAGGTTGTTGCAAAAAACGGCGTCAAAATTCGACCTCTAGAGCACTTTCCTTTAGTATGTCTCCTCACGGAAAAGGACGTCTACCCGTGGCACTTTGGTAATGGCTCGGCAGCCTATTATAGGGGGGAGGGAGTCGTGATGCTGAAACTCGAGTTGCCCAAAGGCTTGCTGGGCGCAATGCCAGCCAGATGCACGTTGCCTTGCCATCCCCTAGGCACACTAGCAAGCACGTTGTGGTTGTGGTGTGCCGCCGGGCTCCCCCGCCCCCCACGGAGGCACCCGCCGTTGCAACGATGGCTCGGAGCGTTGCAACGGAGGAGCCAAATTTTCATATCTCAGAATTGGCTCGTGCATTTTTCGTGAAATTTTGAGGGAACCTTGGTAATATTATGTGAAGGCTGCACAAAAAAATCCAGGTCAAAAATCGCAGGTTTGCTCCGTTTTTCATTTTTTTTGAATTTCCGGCATTCCGGGCGGTAAAAAAATCGTCAAAAAAAATCGGCACGGTGTAAATTCACCAAATTTGGAGGATGGAAAGATCTTATTTTTCTAGAGGTTGTTGCAAAAAACGGCGTCAAAATTCGACCTCTAGAGCACTTTCCTTTAGTATGTCTCCTCACGGAAAAGAACGTCTACCCGTGGCACTTTGGTAATGGCTCGGCAGCCTATTATAGGGGGGAGGGGTGTCGTGCTGCTGAAACTCGAGTTGCCCAAAGGCTTGCTGGGCGCAATGCCAGCAAGATGCACGTTGCCTTGCCATCCCCTAGGCACACTAGCAAGCACGTTGTGGTTGTGGTGTGCCGCCGGGGTCCCCCGCCCCGGGTCCAAGGTCGAGCACGTGCGTCTGGCTGCTGCGAACCCCGATCACCGAAGGACCAACAAGAAGGGAAACACGTCCGTGCACGGCCCACCTAGGCACCACCTAGGGAGCATGGCGTGGTGGAGTTGTGCCTTGGGCACACGCTCGGGGCAACACCTTGTGCTCGGCCCAGGACTAGGGGGATCATCCCAAGTCCGAGCACGACGTGGGATCGGCGGGCGGCCTGTGCGCCTCCGCGAGGGGCAACGCGGCTTGCGCAGCCCGACGCT
>NC_142442.1:52520000-52522500 GCF_059453495.1 Arachis ipaensis
TTTGGGGGATGGAAAGATCTTATTTTTCTAGAGGTTGTTGCAAAAAACGGCGTCAAAATTCGACCTCTAGAGCACTTTCCTTGAGTATGTCTCCTCACGGAAAAGGACGTCTACCCGTGGCACTTTGGTAATGGCTCGGCAGCCTATTATAGGGGGGAGGGTTGTCGTGATGCTGAAACTCGAGTTGCCCAAAGGCTTGCTGGGCGCAATGCCAGCAAGATGCACGTTGCCTTGCCATCCCCTAGGCACACTAGCAAGCACGTTGTGGTTGTGGTGTGCCGCCGGGCTCCCCCGCCCCCCACGGAGGCACCCGCCGTTGCAACGATGGCTCGGAGCGTTGCAACGGAGGAGCCAAATTTTCATATCTCAGAATTGGCTCGTGCATTTTTCGTGAAATTTTGAGGGAACCTTGGTAATATTATGTGAAGGCTGCACAAAAAAATCCAGGTCAAAAATCGCATGTTTGCTCCGTTTTTCATTTTTTTTGAATTTCCGGCATTCCGGGCGGTAAAAAAATCGTCAAAAAAAATCGGCACGGTGTAAATTCACCAAATTTGGAGGATGGAAAGATCTTATTTTTCTAGAGGTTGTTGCAAAAAACGGCGTCAAAATTCGACCTCTAGAGCACTTTCCTTTAGTATGTCTCCTCACGGAAAAGGACGTCTACCCGTGGCACTTTGGTAATGGCTCGGCAGCCTATTATAGGGGGGAGGGGTGTCGTGATGCTGAAACTCGAGTTGCCCAAAGGCTTGCTGGGCGCAATGCCAGCAAGATGCACGTTGCCTTGCCATCCCCTAGGCACACTAGCAAGCACGTTGTGGTTGTGGTGTGCCGCCGGGCTCCCCCGCCCCCCACGGAGGCACCCGCCGTTGCAACGATGGCTCGGAGCGTTGCAACGGAGGAGCCAAATTTTCATATCTCAGAATTGGCTCGTGCATTTTTCGTGAAATTTTGAGGGAACCTTGGTAATATTATGTGAAGGCTGCACAAAAAAATCCAGGTCAAAAATCGCAGGTTTCCTCCGTTTTTCATTTTTTTTGAATTTCCGGCATTCCGGGCGGTAAAAAAATCGTCAAAAAAAATCGGCACGGTGTAAATTCACCAAATTTGGAGGATGGAAAGTTCTTATTTTTCTAGAGGTTGTTGCAAAAAACGGCGTCAAAATTCGACCTCTAGAGCACTTTCCTTTAGTATGTCTCCTCACGGAAAAGGACGTCTACCCGTGGCACTTTGGTAATAGCTCGGCAGCCTATTATAGGGGGGAGGGGAGTCGTGATGCTGAAACTCGAGTTGCCCAAAGGCTTGCTGGGCGCAATGCCAGCCAGATGCACGTTGCCTTGCCATCCCCTAGGCACACTAGCAAGCACGTTGTGGTTGTGGTGTGCCGCCGGGCTCCCCCGCCCCCCACGGAGGCACCCGCCGTTGCAACGATGGCTCGGAGCGTTGCAACGGAGGAGCCAAATTTTCATATCTCAGAATTGGCTCGTGCATTTTTCGTGAAATTTTGAGGGAATCTTGGTAATATTATGTGAAGGCTGCACAAAAAAATCCAGGTCAAAAATCGCAGGTTTGCTCCATTTTTCATTTTTTTTGAATTTCCGGCATTCCGGGCGGTAAAAAAATCGTCAAAAAAAATCGGCACGGTGTAAATTCACCAAATTTGGAGGATGGAAAGATCTTATTTTTCTAGAGGTTGTTGCAAAAAACGGCGTCAAAATTCGACCTCTAGAGCACTTTCCTTTAGTATGTCTCCTCACGGAAAAGGACGTCTACCCGTGGCACTTTGGTAATGGCTCGGCAGCCTATTATAGGGGGGAGGGGTGTCGTGCTGCTGAAACTCGAGTTGCCCAAAGGCTTGCTGGGCGCAATGCCAGCAAGATGCACGTTGCCTTGCCATCCCCTAGGCACACTAGCAAGCACGTTGTGGTTGTGGTGTGCCGCCGGGCTCCCCCGCCCCCCACGGAGGCACCCGCCGTTGCAACGATGGCTCGGAGCGTTGCAACGGAGGAGCCAAATTTTCATATCTCAGAATTGGCTCGTGCATTTTTCGTGAAATTTTGAGGGAATCTTGGTAATATTATGTGAAGGCTGCACAAAAAAATCCAGGTCAAAAATCGCAGGTTTGCTCCGTTTTTCATTTTTTTTGAATTTCCGGCATTCCGGGCGGTAAAAAAATCGTCAAAAAAAATCGGCACGGTGTAAATTCACCAAATTTGGAGCATGGAAAGATCTTATTTTTCTAGAGGTTGTTGCAAAAAACGGCGTCAAAATTCGACCTCTAGAGCACTTTCCTTTAGTATGTCTCCTCACGGAAAAGGACGTCTACCCGTGGCACTTTGGTAATGGCTCGGCAGCCTATTATAGGGGGGAGGGGTGTCGTGCTGCTGAAACTCGAGTTGCCCAAAGGCTTGCTGGGCGCAATGCCAGCAAGATGCACGTTGCCTTGCCATCCCCTAGGCACACTAGCAAGCACGTTGTGGTTGTGGTGTGCCGCCGGGGT